>NW_021680371.1:62167-69756 GCF_001412515.2 Diachasma alloeum | reverse complement strand
GGGGGGGGGGGGGGAAGATTCCGACTACTAAAAAACGTTGATGCAAAGTACATAGTCCTTTGATTTGATAAAATGTTCTGATTACACTCCTCGATTGTTTTTTGTGACATAAATATTATGTAACCGTCGTATTCCATCGAAATAGCCATAAAAATGTCACACTAATCAATATTTCATGATGCCAATCATGCAAATTGAAAAATCTCCGTCTCACATGTGGGGAATTATATTTTTGCCAGTGATGTTACGTTTAACGAGTGGCGAACTTTACCTTTTTTCGTTCATAAGTAAACAAAAACAGTTTCTGCTTTCAAATAAACGAAAAGGCGATTTTGGGCACGAGGTGAACGTATAGCAGCAGTGACAAAAAATATTTTTTTAATTTTACCCCCAACGACAACCTGGAGGCGTATATGCCCGAAGGTGTTTGACGAAACCCGAGCGCACATTCATATGTGTTCAAATATACTTTAATCCGCGAAAACTGAATGAACATAGTTAAGTATGTACTTGCAAGAAAGCCAAAACTCCGAGAATTTTATCAGGTACACTGGTGTGACGGGTAATTATTTCAATTACTGACAAAATTATAATTGCGAATAATTTATGAAAAGTCACTAGGCCAAATGAGAAATCGCTGAGATAGAAAAAGAAAACCGCAAAATTGAGTAGAGAAGGCAACCATTATTGGGAACTCTAAATGAGATAAATTATTAATTTAATCAATTAAAAGAGGGAAAAAAAAGAACTGAAACATTGAAAATTTAAAACTTCCGATGAAAAAATTAGTCTTGAATATTTGAAAGAAAGGCAAAACGATAAGAAGTTAAATTTAATAGTACATTGTGCACCGAGGGAGGAAAGGAGGGCAATCACACGCGAGTCAGGATGTCCTCCTTACCTCCCGAGGTGCACATACTATTTTTCGCCCCTTTTGGTGGGAAGTTCGACAAAATTAATAATGAAAGAAAAATTCAGTGAGAGGTTACAGGAAACGTCATGATGAAATTGAGCATGAGATCCATTCAGTATCAATAAACACACAAATGAACAAATCAAAATGAGGGAGAAATGAGATGAGTAATAAATAAATGAATTATAAATAAATTAGCAAATTCAAAGTATAACAATAACCTCTTTGGCATTAATTCATCAAAAGTATTGCATTCAAAAAGACAGTTTTATTCATTTTTCAAATAAGCACAACGCAAACATTGGAAAACAAAATTTGGGGAGAAATACGAAAAGATTCAGTCATCACTGATTTGCTGGAATGGGCATTGCTGGAAGGTCGTCAGCAAGTATGCGAAAACGACGTCTCATGAATTCCTGGGGATTTGGTAACCCCAAAAACAACGCAATCTCTCTCTGACATGTACATTTACCTCCTTGGAATCTTAGGGAAAATCTGTTAGTACCCTGGTCCTTAGGTCGTAGACTCATGTATTTCTTGACTGTTTCGTAGTACTGATTTTCAATGACGAATGATCGAGGGTAGTAATTTCTTGTTTCACGAACAGTTACGATAAGTCTCGAGCCAGTGTCCTCGACGTCATTCGTGGTCAAGGGACAGAATTCACCGGATCTCATGGCACCAGAAATCCCAAATATCAAGGCCACCTTTGAAATAAATTTTATATTATATTATTCATTTTTCATTGCCAAATTTTCTTTAGAGTTCAATGTGAAGGAGAAAAAAATGAGGAAACTGAAAAAAATTAGAGAAAAATCGTTGGATTTCGCATTATTCATCTCTATTTACTAATCTTCAATTTATTTTACACTTACTTTCACTGCTAAATAGATATCATCCGGAGCTTGATCCAAGAATTGAGTTACTTGAGGGGCAGTGAACACTTTGGATTTCTTACTCTTGAATCCTTTGCCTTTTTTTTCATGAATGCTTTCAATCGGTTAAATGAATTGAGGTCGATGCCGTGGTGAAGGTCCATCGTACTCTTCAACATCGACCAACGACTCCAGAGCGTCGATGGCTTGTAAATTTGAGATAATTCATTGAAATAGACAAGAAAAACTCCCTCTTCAAGAGATCCAATTTTATTCGTTTTTCTCCAATTCTGGAAATCTTCATACCACGTTCAGTATTTCTCCGCGGATTTGTCACGAATTAAACCCTCCACGATTCCTGCTGCTGCATTCTTAACATCAAATCCTTCGACATCGGATTCGTCATGACTATCTGAATCTTCTGAACTCATTTTCTCGTTGTCACGAATTTCAACCAATGGGAATTGAGAATGATCGTAATATTCTATTACTCAATATCGCACATTTAAAAACACTGAGAATATCAGATCCAATTTCGTTTTTTGTATTTCTATGGGATTTCTAGTTCGATGATACAGGTTAACGAGTGACACGAAAAACAATTGACAGGTGTAATTCATAATTTCTAGGGAATAAAGCGCAACTTTCTTCCCGGAGACGCGAGAACAAAGTCGAACTTTCCACACATAAGGGACGAAAAATATTTTCCGTCCCGGCGGGCGCAAAGTTACATTTCCCTCCCGCTTCGCGGGAGGTAACTCTGACTTTGCGCCTACGCCGAGACGGAAAATCGCGTTCTAACCACGGGAAGTAAAATAAAGGACCCTCAGCCGCGTGCTTACCAACCTCGCCTTCGGCTTGGCTGGTAATTGCACTGGCGGCTGAGGATCCTTTATTTTCCCTCCCTAGGTTAGAAATATACTATTATTAGAACTGAAAAAATGTTGTGTAACAGGAGAAACAGCAGAAAGAAATTGGAGGAACATATGGAGTTATGAAAATTTTTGATTTTGTTTATGGGTTACTCAATGCATTACGTACCGTAAAGGTAAAAATTATTTGCCTGCAAACTAGGAGAATAAAAATAACCCACTTTTTTCTGGTCTTCATTTGCCCTCACATGTTGATACAGTTCAGCTGTTTTTTTTAATGTGTCGGGTAACTAAATACGGTGTAAAAAGTTCTAATATTCGTTTTTTAGATGTTGTCTGTATGTATGTATGTATGTATGCATTGCAACGGGGGATTTTATTATATATTAAAACAGTTATAGAAATATAATTACCTGAAAAGGCGGATTACTTATCTTGGGGGCTTATCGTAATTTTAGGACCTGAAATGGGGGATTAGGACAATCAAATAACTGGGATAACGAAGCAATTGTGATCACAATATTATCCAATATATTCTGAATTCTACTTTGTTATACTTTATTTACAACCTCTTTTACTGCCTTGAAATACTGATCTAGGAAATGGTTAAGGCCAGGCTCTTTTTGTAGACGCAAAAAAGGGGATGACTCTAGAATGATATACGGGAAGGAAGAAGTTAGTCGTGTCTAGGGGCAAAAATGTGTGTAGGCTCACCGTTCAGGAGATAATATTCCGGGAAAATATAACTGGGAAAGGGAGGAATGTATCTGTTACTCACGGCAACTGCCAAATTATAATGAAGAACACTATCGCTCTGGCCAGGTCTTTCACAGAGATAATTATTCAATACTCGAGCCTCCGTTTCTTTTCTGGGCCCCTGGGCATCGCTAATGTCCAGGCAACAACTTCACCAAAATCCCTACGGAGCCTCTCGCTCCAACTGCAATATTTACAGGATTGTTACGTCATAATTTCGCAGTAAATATTTAAAGATTTTTGATTAAATAAATACTGAAAAATTACGACAGTTAAATTTCTCTTTTTTTAAGCCTACCTTTCGGAAATAGCTTGGGATTATGGAGTCGGGCGAATTGTTGGAATAAAATTTTAACAAATTCAAATATATTCAAAGTATTGAAATTGAAATTTTTACCAATTAGAAATTTTTCAATCAATTGAGTACAAATTTATAATTGCATATCGCGTCACATAAAATTTGAATTAAAATACTTTTTCTATTTTCTGCGACAAGTGCAAATTTTTTCCACATTTCATAATAAAAAAAACAAACATTAAGTTACCCGGGTAGAAAAATTTTCGTGTTTGGAAGATCTTCGGAATATCTTTCGAAGAATCTTCGGAAGATTATCTCGAAGATCTCTTTGGTGACCCAAAAAGATTCTTGGGGAGACAGAATCTTCTGGAGAGATTGTTGGAAGATCCTCAGGAGACGACTTTTTTGTCTATGAAATCTTCCGGAGAAAATGTTAGAAGATCTTCGGAAGACCACTTCTTTTCCCGAAAATCTTCTAGAGACAATGCTGGACGATCTTCGGAAGACAGCTTTTTTTCCATAAAATCTTCCAGAGATAATGTTGGAAAATCTTCGAAAGACAACTTTTTTTGTCTGCAAAAGATTTTTCAGCAATTTTTTGTCTGTCAAAAGTTGATGAGTCCATGTAGGGAGATGTAGGTGGAATCTTTCTTGCGTTGAGAGCATTCACAGATCGAATCATTACAGCAATCAATTTGGAAACATCTCAACCTCTGAATTTGAACCGCATGTACCCCTCGTGCCCCTTGATTATTGATACGCATTCATACTTATATGCTGACGATTATATTAAATGTTCCACTTTCGGAATTCTCCAATCCCAAAACTCCCCAGCTACGAAACTTGTTCACATAAGAGTTGCTCCTCCACTTCAACGTCCATCCACTTCAACTCTCCTCTATCTCAACTCCATTTCAACTTTCCTTCACTCAATTGAGTAAACGCATGAAAATAGAAGAAAAATGCGCATTTTTATTCTATTTTCATGCGTTTACTCAGTTGATTTTGAGGGTCTCGGACTGAAAATTTGTGAAGATACTTGAAAAAATATATACTTTTCGACAAAAAACATAATATTTCAATCAGTTTGGTGGAAAGCTAAAAAATGCGAAATTTTAAATATTATTATAATTAAATATTCATTTTCTTCTCCGTTTTTATGTGTTTACTCGGCTGGTTTTCAGCGCTCCGAGCTGAAAATTTGTGGAGATACTCCAAAAAGTATACACTTTCCGAAAAAAAGATGTCTTTTCAAGAAACTGGACGACCAAAAAACCACTGAATTTTGTCAAAAAATCGATTTTTTATGGCCGAAAAAGACTACATCGAGAACGGACATTTTTTTCCTGAAACTTCAGACAATTTCCGAAGAAAAGTTATTTATGACATTTATTCATGGAATAAAAACTGTCGCCGTGAAAATTGATTGAAAAAAAAAGAGAAAAATTTCAACATGCATTTTCTCGGTTATTAATTGAGATATCGGAGTGAAAATTTACGGTTGAGTTTCTTTTGACATGCATAAAAAATTGTGAAAATTGAAAGTCAATCCCAAAACCGAAGCCGAAACATTGGACGATAATTGGGAGAATATGCCATTTTTCAATATTAATTTCATCTCCCTAGATATCCTATTTCTCATCTACTAGAATAATTATGGAAAGTGGCCTGACCAACCAACGAGATGCCTTTGGCTCATGTTAATAAAAAAAAAATAACCATTGTCTTTTATTCTTAGTAAATACTTTTTTTATGTTTCTTACCTGAAATATCGATCGAAAATGAGACTCGTTTCGAATTGTTTCTAATGCAAAAATCTTTTTCGAATCATCTATTATTTTATAATTTTTATTATTTAATTTCTATTTTGATTTAAAAATACGATACGTCCTCCTGACGTAACGGGATGTCTTTCTTTGCTCTCCGGACTTCTCTCGCTGTTCCTCGGCTCCTATCGTCCGTCATATTCGCCTTTTCTCGTCAGCGTGACATCTAGGCAGTGTGGGGGTGCGGGGAATATCCTATAGTATGACAATGGGAAGATGTGTCATTCTTCCCTCCATAACTCATCCTTCTCTTTCGATTAGAAAATTATATATCCCTTTTTCAATGGGGCATCAGGAGATGTTCGGGCTCTTCTAGGGTTTGAATACATGACAAAGAAATACACGCATAAAGAAAAACTGAATAATAGGAGAAAATTGTGATGAAATTTTAATGAATAATAGTTCCATAATATGAAAAGAATTACAAGTAGTGAAATAAAGATGTCGAAAACCGTGAATCCATTTGGAAGCGTATTGTTAATTTGTTAGCAAAAATAACTATACTCATGTACAAAAAATGCAATTATCCCCTCGGTATATTTTTAATTCTTATTCTTTGAGGTATTTACTAATTAAATTTAAAATTTAAATTTTTAACGAAATTTATTGCCAGAAACATATACAGAAAAAAAATTATTTCTCTTGCAATTGGCCATCGCCCAGAGGCCTTCAGCGAATTTACTAATTATTTCTAGGCATTTATGACCAGTTGTATCTGCGAATTGTTCCATAGTATAAGAGGATCTCTGTTTCTCGTATTTTAACCAGTGCTACTGTGACGATCAGAGTCACATACAATTTTGCGCCACATTACGCAACTTGGATTTTTAATTACGATCGCTGTCTCTCAGGAGGCTGCGAGACGGCAGTGATTAGTTTTAATGCAATTTATAAGGAGTTTTGACTCCCTGGGAAATGGACAGGTGTTGTACCAGGGCTTTACGCGAATAGAAAGAAAACGGCGAAAGGCCTCTGATCGCCGGATTTACGCTGAGATTCATACGAGCCAATCACCTTCCCATGTAGTAATTCAAGTCAAGATGCGGTTAAAACCCCACATAGAAATTCACGCGGAGATGCGGCTGAAACTCCACTTATGCGCTCGAACCGTCAACCGCTCAGTCCAGTTTGACTGTATAGCAAGCGGGGATTAAGCGAAGAGATTTCTACCCGAGTCCATGAAAAAATCTCGTCCAGTCGTTTTCCCTGCGGAACATAAGGGAGTATTCCTTTCGACACTATCGATATGTTTCAGATTCCGTAGGAATTCGAATAAACGTTTAAAATCAGGCAGGTTTTGGAAGAACGACCAAATTATGCAAGGCCCTGCCCGTCTTGGTGACGAGCAATTAACAGAAGAAACGAATGAATTGATACTAAAATATAAAAACTCATAGTTTTCTATTCCATATTTATACATATAATGTATGTATACTCCGGACGGTATGCCTATTCCGTACACTGGTGCCCGGGTAGAAATCTCTCCGCTCAATTACCGCTTGCTATACAGTCAAGCCATACCCACGTACGAAATGCCAGTGGTGGAGAAACGGGCCAAGCCTGGCACAAGCCCGGGCTTGCCAAGTCTGGGCGCCCAGGCTTGGACCGAGGTTCGGCTATCCCTGGGGACCAGGGCTTGAGTCTCGGGAGAAGGGCGGGTAACCGAGCCTTGGTTGACAGATCTGGCCCAGCCTTGGCCGGACATTGGCATGCCGGAGTTCGATAACCAAGCCTCAGCCAGCGGTGGCCCGGAGCTTCGTCATTGGGCTCCAGCCGTTGGTGTAACTGTAAGGGTTAAGTCGTAAGGGTGAGATGATGAGAATGGAATCATAGGGGTGGAATCATAAGGGTAAAATCGGAAGAGTAAAATTGTAAGGGTCAAATCGCAATAATGGAAAGGGGCGAAAAAATCATAAGACTGACATTCTGAGGGTTGAATGGTAAGGGTGGAAACTTGAGGGTAAAATATTAAGGGTGTAATCGTAAAAAAATGGTGACATTGTAGGTGTTGAAGTCACATGTTACTCGCTAATTATTACGAAAAGAAGA
>NW_021680371.1:55229-57747 GCF_001412515.2 Diachasma alloeum | reverse complement strand
TGCGCGGCACACTAGTGGTTAGGGCGTCGGATTAGTAGTCGTGAGGTCGTGGGTTCGAGCCCACGTTAGGGGGTAATATTTTAAGTTAACAAAATCGGTTTTTCAACGATGATTGCGTTAGGGTTTGGTAGGTAGGGCACAATCAATACTAAAAATCATCCTAAAAAATGTTAATTATTTTGTTTTTGTTATTATTGATAATTGCCATGAATAGTTTGGCAGCCAGTGCGGCACCAGTCGCATGCCGGTATTGATTTTTTTTCCTCGTTGAACCTATTACGAATGCTGAGGAGTAATATTAAATTACTTGTATTTCAATCACCCATATTATCATATTCATGTAATTAAGTAATGTTTAATTGAGCCTGGCCAACGACTGGGAATCAACGCTGGGCCGAGATGGGCGCCCAGACCTGGCCCGATGTTATCATTCCAGGTTTCAACCAAGTCCGACGCGGTCCTGGTTGAGGAACGGGTCCCGAAGTTCGGCAGGCCGGCCACCGGGCTTGGGCCAAGCTCGGCCCATTCGTTTTTTCGTACGTGGGTATGAGCGATCAGTTCGAACGTGTGAGCGCAGTTTCTACCACATCCACTGATAGAATGATTCCAAACGAGATTCGTTAACTATTAACAAATATTTATTTGGTCATGTTCAACTCTACCATTCGTTGATAGTTAACAAATGGTTCACTTGAAAGGTGAAAGTCGATTCAAACAAGGCTCCTCAAATATGCATTTGGTTACTATTAACGAATGAACATTTGCTGAGACTGAATAGACCCTAGCCATCAACTAAATCCATTCATTAACAATAACTAGTTCTTTCTATCTTGTCTCCGCCTGAACTTCTACATGGAAAATGGCTTCTAGAATTCGCAAGATAGTTCACGTTGGATTCAAGTCTTTTTCCCATTCAACTTGAGTCAATCACGGACTGCAACATGATTTAATTCATACGACATTTTTGGATTTATGTATATGTTATATTGATTTAACATCGGTGTTTTTCTGCCGAAGCGATCCGCTCGTGTGCACCTCAGGAGAAATACCTAAGATTTCAGATTTTTCACATTTTCCTTTTTTTTCTATACATGGAGACTTCCTGTGGCCGAAGTCGAAGCATTTTAGTCCTTTTTTACAGTATTGGCTTCTGTTAGAATCGTGTTTTTAGTACTTTTGCATTTTGAAATCCATGTAGTATACGAAATTGAACAGATACGTCATTTTTTCGCATCCCTTGTGAGTTTGTTAGTGTCTTCATTACCCACTATTCTACGATGAGAGGATATCCACGCAAATGGCATACTTGTCTTTGAGTTATTCTCTTTTAAAATGTTCAAGAATTTTTCTTTGATCTCAGATAAGGGTTTACCTTGACTGATAGCTTGCCAGAGCTAAAAGCCTGGCAGACACTGAGCGAGTCAGTTAATATAACGTAATCATCTCCTGGATTTTCCGTGATAAATTTCACCGCAAGAGTGAGTGCTACGCAGTCTGTCATGCAACTTGAGATGTGGCTGTTGAGAGTCGTAGATATTCGATTGTCTAATTCAGTCCCTTCATAATTATTTGCACGATTTTTGCTACCATCGCTGAAAATCCGAGAGGGACCGGGATTGTGTCCTTATTCCTGGCGATGTTCTATTTTCCATTTGTTAGTTTTCTGTGTAACGCTAGAGCTCGGCAAGTCGCCTGATATATTCTTTAACTCGTGGATACTTGAACGAAGAGTGTTCATTAATTTCACAGAAGTCTTCATATTTATACTGGATCCTCCGTGATCCAACGACTTTAGTCACCTTCGCGGGAGAGTGCCGCTGTGTTATTTAGGCTTTAACGTTGCCGAATTTACTCTACACTTCCCGGACGTGTTTATCCCACGTACGAAATGCCAGTGTTGGAGAAACGGGCCAAGCCTGGCACAAGCCTGGGCTTGCCAAGTCTGGACGCCCAGGCTTGGACCGAGGTTCGGCCATCCCTGGGGACCAGGGCTTGAGTCTCGGGAGAAGGGCGGGTAACCGAGCCTTGGTTGACAGATCTGGCCCAGCCTTGGCCGGACATTGGCATGCCGGAGCTCGATAACCAAGCCTCCGCCAGCGGTGGCCCGGAGCTTGGTCATTGGGCTCCAGCCGTTGGTGTAACTGTAAGGGTTAAGTCGTAACCCACGTACGAAAAAACGAATGGGCCGAGCTTGGCCCAAGCCCGGTGGCCGGCCTGCCGAACTTCGGGACGCGTTCCTCAACCGGGCCCGCGCCGGCCTTGGTTGAAACCTGGAATGATAACATCGGGCCAGGTCTGGGTGCCCATCTCGGCCCAGCGTTGGTTACCAGTCGTTGGCCAGGCTCAATTAAACATTACTTAATTACATGAATATGACAATATGGGTGATTGAAATACAAGTAATTTAATATTACTCCTCAACATTCGTAATAGGTTCAACGAGGAAAAAAAATCAATACCGGCATGTGACTGGTGCCGCACTGGCTGCCAAACTATTCATGGCAATTATCAATAATAA
>NW_021680371.1:40558-52853 GCF_001412515.2 Diachasma alloeum | reverse complement strand
TGAGGAGTCATATTAAATTACTTGTATTTCAATCACCCATATTATCATATTCATGTAGTTAAGTAATGTTTAATTGAGCCTGGCCAACGACTGGGAATCAACGCTGGGCCGAGATGGGCGCCCAGACCTGGCCCGATGTTATCATTCCAGGTTTCAACCAAGTCCGGCGCGGTCCCGGTTGAGGAACGGGTCCCGAAGTTCGGCAGGCCGGCCACCGGCCTTGGGCCAAGCTCGGCCCATTCGTTTTTTCGTACGTGGGATAACGAGTTTCCGACAACGTAGCATGGTATTTCACATGGGAAAAAAAATTCTTCTGGAGGAAATGATTTATTTTCTTTTGTAATTTTGGCAATTATGTTGCTCTAAACCCACTGTAATGTGTTCTAATTTTTCCGGTCATCCAGTAATTGGTAATTAACGGAAAACGACGCGCTGCGGCGTTTCCCTCATATGGTGACCAATTCAGGGTTAAAAAGGCATGGTCAATAGCATTCCTATTTAAGGAGTAACGGCCTGAACTCATAATTTATTCCCTGTAATTTATCAGAATTGAAACAAGAATTGAGGATCCAAGACTTCTAAATATCTGGATGAATAGTTAAAGACTACTATGCGAGTATAATATTTATTCAAAATTATGGTTTCGAATTAGAAAATTACCGTTATTGCTTAGATGAGCGGTAGAGGCACCACTTTCTCTATGAAAGAATAAGTGCCACCCTCGTAGCCTTTCCGATTTTTTTACGGCCTCGGAGTCCCTTTTCGGATCCCATGCAGCACTCTATCTAACCCTATGCATGCGGCTGTGGATTCTACACTGTACCGCATTCGCACTCCTATAGAACATAGAAGTAGCATGGGAAAACCACAGAAAACCCATGCCGGTACAGGCGGTTCCTCTATTAGCAACCTCCCGCTCGACGGAGCCTTCCGTTGAAAAATTCGGTTCCACGGGAAATCGAACTCACAACCTTTCGCACACTAGACTTGCGTCTAATCCACTCGGCCACCGACGTCGGTACCATTAACTGTTAAGGCGATGCTTTCAACAACTTCTCTAATTTAAATCAGCGTATTTCTGCGAGACCAAACAGCGACTATTTGGTTGTACTCGCTTTCGAGCGCTATTTATCTTGATTTCTGTAGCGCTCTGAGGCGATGGTAACATCTAGCTTCAACTTTCGCACCATCGACATGAGCAAATTTTGTCCAGTCTAGCATTCATGACGTTGAGTTGTAACTCCATTATGCTATGTAGATCGACTCCTAGAATGCCTTATATTCTCCCAGTTCTCGTCGTTTTCCTGATTGCAGAGCACCGAAAAATGTCTTCCGTTCTCTCGTCGATTTTATGCCCGGCATTCTCAGCTCAGTCGACCTCCCGCGTACTCTTGCGCGACAGGTGTCCGTGGAATCTCTTCAAATTAAGTGTGCTATAAGATTTATACGTCATGTATGTGGCAACTTGAAATGGGTACCAATTTTAATTGGCCACTATACCAAAAAAACCTGTTAGTAGTTCACGATTTGAACTTCGCAATAAAGGCCGAGATAAAGGCAATAGTTCGAATCAATTTGAATTTTACTCGAACCATATCATTCCGCTCAACCCTTGGAGAGTTTTCTCTATGATTCCGTTTGAGTCTTCTAGTCGTTTTGCAGCTCGACCCCCATGCTTGGGCCGAGACCGGCCGATTTCTTTTCCCTACCTGGAGTACTACTGATGAAAGGTATATTCTTCAAATACTGATAGAAAAGATGGAACAATTTATTCGTAACTATTATCACGATTCTACAATAGTTAACGAGTCGTCGTCATAGTTAAGATGCTTCGTTAAGAACAACTAAATCCTTCTATCAGTGTAATTCAGGTCAATATGAATAATGATAACGTTAATTGTCTAAATAATATAAACTCTCATTCCTAATGAACAGAAGTCATGAAAATCGTTTGAAGAAAATACTTTTCATGACATTAGAAGTTGCAGATGTTACAAATATTAAAAAGGAAGTAGTTCGTATTGTCGGATGGATTGATTAAATTAATGGGAAATCTGGAAGAACCGAATTTCAAGTCAGGTAAAGTCATACGAATCTTCTGAATAAAATGTTTTTCATTGCATGAAAACTTCCGGATATAAAACAATCAGGTGACAGTGAGCATATGACTGGAAATTCTTTACATAGAAACGTGTTTATCGTTTTTTAGCATCACTGAATTGATTGCATCAGGCATCCAAATGGTTCCATTTTGGCTATTTGATGGGTTCTCATCGATCAAGCTTGAATTTGGCACAGAGGTAGCGCTCAGTGATCACCGAGTCGCCACCTAAAAATTGACAATTGCACACCCGCACACCCTAGTAGAAATTCTGACCGGCAGGGCGACATTCGGCGGCGCGCGCGCCCTGACATTTGGTGTCGTATATTGTTCCGCCATTACCCACATGTATGCTGTATACCAGAGTCGCCCCTGGCAAATCCGGGCGACGGCGCTCGGACATTTGGTTTCAACTAGGACACTTTGCAGTTTGACGTTTCAGACCATTCTACATTAATTCCTAGCAAAATTAGAAAATATCAAAATTGGATGATTTCACTGCTTCCATTCGAAAGCAAAAAGCTGCAATATATACCATTTCTAACCTTTTGTCCCTCCACAAGAATAAGTTATTCACATCAGAAAATGACGAAGTTCCATGTAGTACCTCTCCGAGTGATCGCACAAATCCAGGGAGTCTATTCTCGAGTCGGTGAGTGGCTGAGCGTATACGTTTGACTCGTACGATCTCATATGGAGATCCGTGTGTAATCATACGATTCGAACGTATACCCGAGTGGAAATTCCGGTCAGGTCTTGATCATGTTTGAATCAGGTGAGACCTGACCACTGATCAGGTATTGATCAAGTTGACGGATTCGGTCTTGATCAGACATGTTACGCCTCTGACCAATCCGGATTTGATCAGGACGAATGGATCCGAACTTGATCAAGACAATTGTATGAAAACCGGATGACCTGTCTGTCTGTGTCAACAATAATTATCAATGATAACTAATTCAAAACAAAAGATAATTGAATTCTTTCACCGTGAGCCGCCTCTCTTAATGAATCTCTACTGTTATTACCTTTGAAAAAGCTTATTATTTTTTTACCGATGCTGGGGATCGAACCGGGGACCCTACGATTGCTAATCCTATGCCCTAACCACTACGCTATCACGCTATTACTATTGAGTAAACTGTACATTGCCTATATGATTTGTATCGGGGTATTTGTTGAATTTACGATTATTCCTGATCTCGCGGATGTGCGTGTCTATTCTCAGAGATAAAATATGTTCAATTAAATTTTTATTTATTTTATTAATGAATAATAATAATAATGATAATAACAATAACTCTAATAAATAAATAGACATTTGGTGATTTTTTTTCTCAAGATCATTTGCTTGTAAATTTGATACTCCTCTAATACGTATTTACGATATCATCATCCCTCGCTTCTGTACATTTGAGAAGGGCTGGCGGTTAATTAAATTGATTAATTAAATTAAATTAATTAAATTTATTTCAATTAAATTAAATTAATTAAATTTATTTCAATTATAGTATAATGATCCTTTTTAAAGATTGAAAATAATTATTGATAATGGTTGACAAAACTTAATTTAAATAGTATAATAATAGTTAATTAAATTATCTGAAAAACTTATTAAAATTAATGTCAGGTGGACCGGATCTGAATCTGATCATTTTCTCTTCAATTTTGACCCCTTTCAATTTCCGATTAAAGACATCAAATCCGAATTTGATCAAATTGGGGTCAGGCAGCCGACCTCAGGGTGAGATCGTGCCTACCTGATCAGAACGTGATCTAAATCATCCTGCAGTTTTTCGGATCCGATCTACTGCATCAAAACTTGGTCAGGTTCTCATCAGGCATCATCTGATCTGTCTACCTGATCAGAACTCGATCTGAACCCGCCTGTAGTTTTTCGGATCCGATCTGCTGGATCAGAACTTGGTCAGCTTCTCATCAGGAATCACCGGATCAGTCGAACCTTACAAAAACCTGATTAAGTTCTGATCATGTTTCAGGTGGGCCTGAAGCAATTTCCACTCGGGTACGCTCAGCCACTCACCGACTCGAGAATAGACTCTCTGGCGGCTAGTTCTTTGTCGCGAAAATTATTATACAATTTTATCCAATGTGAACAGGTTTTGTGTCCGTTTTACCAAACACGTGCTACATTCTATTTATAAAGCCTTCTCCCAGTGACATCAAACCTCTATATTTTCTCTTGACTCTACTGAATTTTCCCGATGACGCTGCGCAAGTCTCTTCTATCTTTTTTACTATTTCAAGATTCTCAATTGCAGTACTCACGACGCGGATACCTCTCTCTCGCGTTTTGACCTAGTCAAGGGAAACCCGGCCTAATCTTGGATCTCCGGTTGAAGTACAGCCTCAATTGCTATGTAAAATTGAGCCGTGCCCTCCGAGCTCAGACTTGATTCAAGTCGAGCGACACGGACTACACCAATTAAGATGCCGGCTCTGATATGAGCCGAAAAGTGGTTCATTTCAAGAAAACGCGTCTCAAGCTGATCTCGGCTTGAATCAAGTCGATTCTTCGGTTGATTCAAGTTGATTTTTTCGCTTGATTCAAATTGATTGTTCAGGTTGATTCTAGTCAAATCGACACTTAGTCTAAGTCGGAGAGATACACTATTCGAAAAAAAAAACAAATTTCATGGAGAGTTCAATATTCTTTTTATGAAAGTGACATTAAATTCGATTTACGGAGAGCAAATCAGGAAATTTCAAATTTTACAGATTATTCCCTCATCTGAATGACAACCAATAGAAATTCAGTATTCAAGTTTTTGCGGAGGAGTGGGGTTAGAATTATTATTTCCATTTACTCGCATGGCCACCTTGGATGAAGATTTTTTATTAAAATAAATGATGATCGGGTGTGAATATGGCATCAACCCCCGCAAAACATCTTCCCTTTCCTCTCAATGAAATCCCAGTTGGACAATCCCCCCTCCCATACATATATATATATAAGACCCCTCCCCCTACATAAAATCTACATAAGACCCAGATTTATAATCCTCACCCATTAGCAAAATCTCCCTTTTACACCCCCCACATGTAAAAACCTCTCGCCATTGATAAAACCCTTTAATCAATCAATGCGAAGAATCGACTTGAATCAATCTGAAGAATCACTGTGAATCACGCCAAAAAATCAACTTCAATCGAGTCGAAAAATTTACCTGAATCAAGCCAAAGAATCGAATTGAATCAAATCGAAAAATCGACTAGAATCAGACCGATGTGTCGGTTTGAATCTCTCCAAATCAGACTTGATTCATGCCGTCGATCTGACATGAAATACGTCGATTCCCTGCATGTTTCAGTCCGACTTGATTCAGACCGATTTTTAAGCTTGATTCAGGACAATTTTTTTAGGTGATTGCAATAACTTGTTCTAAATTTTGCACGCCCTGAATCTTTCCTAATCTCATGCACAAAGTAAACAGCGCGAGAATACTCTTCTAAATGATGACGAAATTCCGTAATAGGAAATCTCAGTCCACTATTATCAGGGTTTTCTGCGGCATCTCTCTTTGCATACCTTGTGCGGTNTTGACCCCTTTCAATTTCCGATTAAAGACATCAAATCCGAATTTGATCAAATTGGGGTCAGGCAGCCGACCTCAGGGTGAGATCGTGCCTACCTGATCAGAACGTGATCTAAATCATCCTGCAGTTTTTCGGATCCGATCTACTGCATCAAAACTTGGTCAGGTTCTCATCAGGCATCATCTGATCTGTCTACCTGATCAGAACTCGATCTGAACCCGCCTGTAGTTTTTCGGATCCGATCTGCTGGATCAGAACTTGGTCAGCTTCTCATCAGGAATCACCGGATCAGTCGAACCTTACAAAAACCTGATTAAGTTCTGATCATGTTTCAGGTGGGCCTGAAGCAATTTCCACTCGGGTACGCTCAGCCACTCACCGACTCGAGAATAGACTCTCTGGCGGCTAGTTCTTTGTCGCGAAAATTATTATACAATTTTATCCAATGTGAACAGGTTTTGTGTCCGTTTTACCAAACACGTGCTACATTCTATTTATAAAGCCTTCTCCCAGTGACATCAAACCTCTATATTTTCTCTTGACTCTACTGAATTTTCCCGATGACGCTGCGCAAGTCTCTTCTATCTTTTTTACTATTTCAAGATTCTCAATTGCAGTACTCACGACGCGGATACCTCTCTCTCGCGTTTTGACCTAGTCAAGGGAAACCCGGCCTAATCTTGGATCTCCGGTTGAAGTACAGCCTCAATTGCTATGTAAAATTGAGCCGTGCCCTCCGAGCTCAGACTTGATTCAAGTCGAGCGACACGGACTACACCAATTAAGATGCCGGCTCTGATATGAGCCGAAAAGTGGTTCATTTCAAGAAAACGCGTCTCAAGCTGATCTCGGCTTGAATCAAGTCGATTCTTCGGTTGATTCAAGTTGATTTTTTCGCTTGATTCAAATTGATTGTTCAGGTTGATTCTAGTCAAATCGACACTTAGTCTAAGTCGGAGAGATACACTATTCGAAAAAAAAAACAAATTTCATGGAGAGTTCAATATTCTTTTTATGAAAGTGACATTAAATTCGATTTACGGAGAGCAAATCAGGAAATTTCAAATTTTACAGATTATTCCCTCATCTGAATGACAACCAATAGAAATTCAGTATTCAAGTTTTTGCGGAGGAGTGGGGTTAGAATTATTATTTCCATTTACTCGCATGGCCACCTTGGATGAAGATTTTTTATTAAAATAAATGATGATCGGGTGTGAATATGGCATCAACCCCCGCAAAACATCTTCCCTTTCCTCTCAATGAAATCCCAGTTGGACAATCCCCCCTCCCATACATATATATATATAAGACCCCTCCCCCTACATAAAATCTACATAAGACCCAGATTTATAATCCTCACCCATTAGCAAAATCTCCCTTTTACACCCCCCACATGTAAAAACCTCTCGCCATTGATAAAACCCTTTAATCAATCAATGCGAAGAATCGACTTGAATCAATCTGAAGAATCACTGTGAATCACGCCAAAAAATCAACTTCAATCGAGTCGAAAAATTTACCTGAATCAAGCCAAAGAATCGAATTGAATCAAATCGAAAAATCGACTAGAATCAGACCGATGTGTCGGTTTGAATCTCTCCAAATCAGACTTGATTCATGCCGTCGATCTGACATGAAATACGTCGATTCCCTGCATGTTTCAGTCCGACTTGATTCAGACCGATTTTTAAGCTTGATTCAGGACAATTTTTTTAGGTGATTGCAATAACTTGTTCTAAATTTTGCACGCCCTGAATCTTTCCTAATCTCATGCACAAAGTAAACAGCGCGAGAATACTCTTCTAAATGATGACGAAATTCCGTAATAGGAAATCTCAGTCCACTATTATCAGGGTTTTCTGCGGCATCTCTCTTTGCATACCTTGTGCGGTTTCTCGTCTTTCTCCGGCGTTCTATCCTGGTCCCCTGGTTTCATTATTCTGTGCTTCTCCACGTGTGGTTTATCTTGACCATTGTTGCTTAATTGAAGAGGTATCGCATATAGTCTCTGGCGGTATATTAAGGGTCAAACCCTTTGAGTGTTTCGTTTGAGTTCCTGCGAAGAGGTGAAGCAGAAGGCGGATCTCATTTTTCTTGCCACTCAACTCCCGAGCTAATCTCTGATCACAAAATTATTCAAGTTTCAAATGATTGTTTTAATAGTTAATGGGACATTCCCTCCAGTTTTTTCTCCTTTTTGTTGGAATGGTTGATTGTTTCTCCATCAAGTAGCAGTATTGAATTATTTTCACGAGATATTCGTATATTATTCAATAAAAATTACGGACCAATTCACGTAATCCGCAATGGGGAATCGCTTTCCGGCAATTTTTATAGGATTGGAAGAGAAGAAATCTGCAACGTTCAGTGAATTTTCAGGTTCATCACCGAACAAAATACGAAATTTCACGTAATTTTTCCCGAAGAAGTAAAATCTTACAGAAACTTGCCGACTTATTATGCCTCCAAAATCAAAAGTTCTTGAACGTTCAACAATTTTTATGAAACTGGTGAGTTATTTCTACGTTCCGTTCCGTAAAATTCCTCAATCGTTGGGGAAAAATTACGCAACTTGTTCTCTCCACAGCGGTGAGTCATCAGATGGGTTGTTAATTTTTAAGAAACAAATCGTAGAATTTACGTGGCGATTCGTACAATTTGAGTTCCGACTCACACTTTTTATTAAATTTTACTTCGCTTGCGGATTACGTTTCGAACCGTAATTTTTACGTTTTTTCCTGTGATTGGATGTCTAGTTAGTCAATTTGCGCAGCGTATCTACTGTATTCAGTTGATTAAGTCCCGTGCACAAAGTACGGACTGCCTCTTTTCAGTCAATTTTGACGGTATGTTTTCAGTTTTTCACATATACATGTACTTCATATATGCTGATAGTATCCATTCGCCGGCGGCTAACATCTTGGGGACTGTTTTCACACCTCATCTACGTGATGCCGGTTCAGAGCTGTTGAAGCGGACACCGCGAACTTAATGGCTTAATTGTGCCCGTCCTTATTCTTTTCAAAGCGTATCGAGGATACGTCTCGGATAGCTCTGCTGTTATCAACCAATATCCTATCAACTCCCCCACTAATCGTAAAGTCCTGTAGTGCCCAGGAACTTGCGTGTTCAAGTGTCAACATTACGGAGATACTTTAATATTTTATGCGAGGGGCTACTCCCGAAATCATGGCGCCACTCTGGTGCGAAATCATTCCGAAATCACTCCGAAATCGCCGAAATCACTGGAACCAAGTGATTTCGGCTCTCCGAAATCATTTTCGAAATCCCTTCCGAAATCATTCGAAATCGTCCGAAATCAATGAATCTTGGAGGGGGTCATCCGTACAACTTCGAATTTTATCATTGAAATTAAAATGTCAGGCATAAGAGTAACAAATGAAAGTAGCAAATGAGGATAAAAATCCACGGAATTGAAAAATGGCGAGAAATAAGAGTCAAAATTGAGGGTTCAATTCAACGAGGGTCACGCGATTGAAGGGTTCAATTTCACGAGGGTCACTAGGGTTCAATTTGATGAAGATCAAGCGCCTAAAGGTTTCAATTCTAGGAGGGTCATTAGGGTTCTATTTAAGGAGGGTCAAACGTCGAATGGGTTCAATTTCACGAGATTCACTAGTGTTCAATTCAACAAGGTTCAAGCGTTCGAAGGGACCAATTTCACAAAGGTCACGAAGGTTCAATTTGAGGAGAGTCAAGCGCCTGAAAGGACCAATTTCACGAGGGTCAAGAGGATTCTATTTAACGAAGGTCAAGCGCCTGCAGGGTTTAATGTTACGAGGGTTCCGTTTGATGAGATTCAAGCGTCTAAAGGGTCCAATTTCATGGAGTTATTTGATTTTGAATTATTTGATTTGAAGGAACCGACTGTAATGGTTAGGTGAGTGAGGTGTTGCTCCGGCGGACATCCAAGCTAAGCAGCGTTGAGCTGGGTTAGTACTTGGATGGGTGACCGCTTAGGAACATCTCGCTCGCACAAAAATTGCGGGCGGTAGGTACGGTGTAGCGGCCTAGTGTCTCCATCTAGTCAGTGTGACAGATGGATATATTAGGGCACTGCACAATCGGCCGGCTGTGCGACTGGGGTTTTACATGGTTTGCCGTGCAGTTCTAGCTCGAATGGGGCACAGCTAAGAGTAAGACGGCCATGATACCGCAGATAACAATGAGAGGAAAAGAAAGGGGGGGGGGGTGGCAGGCTAGAGGAGGGGTTTCAAATCGAGAATTACTTCAATAAAACCAATGAAATGGAAAAAAATACAAAAAAAAGTTGATTTGAAGTGGCAATCCAGATTAGAATTATAAGGATTAGAAATTTTTCCATTCGAATAACTTAATAGTAATTTCCTATTGCGTAATAAAAATTATAGATTATGTTTTGAGTGGCCATTTAGAACTCTGATTTCACGTCCATTATCGATCTTGTAGCATTTGAAAATAAATTATGAGAATAGATGATTTATCGAGGAAGTAATTCAAGAGAATTTAGTGAGCTACAAAGAAGTCCTTATGACCCTTTTCGACGGATGTTTCTTTATCGAAATATTTACACTTTTAACAAACTCTAATTTTATGAAGAAACAAACTTGACGATAAATTGATTTTTTTAACTCTTTGTTAATTTTTTAATCATCTCAATGAAGAGTGGTTTTAAAGGGAAAAGTCATAAAACATTTTTTGTACCGAATTTTTTCATCTACAAAAAATTCATTTGACATTTTCTCGTAGGATCACTCGTTAGGTGTATAACATGTTTGTATAACATTTTGTATGAATGACTAATTGTTAAAAATTTCAAGATTTTTTATTTAAAATTTCAGGAGTAATTTTGTAACAGTGTAGATTGTTTACGCAATTCCAAGAATGATTTTCTTAGAGGTGAGTTTTGTAAAGTCAGCTTAAATAATAAGATTGTTTAGGAATCATAGCACCTAGTTTCGGTGAAATATAGTTATAATTTTTTTTCTCATTATTCTTTCTCACAGTAAAAGAGAGGGAAACGCAGAATATGAAAGTGTGAAGTGTGAGGGTGCCGTAAATGAGTAGGATACAACCCTCTGTCCCACCGTGAGTCTGCTATGTGCGCTGAGCGACCAATCAATAATGTGCCTGGTTGTAGGTTGACGACTGCGCAGCGAAACTAAACTCCGTATCAGATCGCCTTTCTCATCCTTATGCTTTTTTGGTCTAAACTAGAACTACACTTTTCCTACTTTTTACTTTTTTATTATTGAAAAGTTCTGTAGATTGACATAATTTAAAACCTGCATTGTGTTCTCGGATGTTTATCATTTCGTATGTATGAGCTACTCACGTATCTAACGTCTCATGGCCTCATTTCATAGGCTTCCTGTACAGCATTTTTAGAGGGAATAAAATATTATATTATTTTTCGAAGACTTCCAACATTGCGTGTAACAAATACCGTAATGGAGATGTTTTGCGTAGTTGGAATTTCCAATAAAACTTGGGTGATCTTTTAAGAATTCACCATTACAATATTTTCATGAATGCTCGTAGAATTAATAGAACGACCTTCATAAAAACGTCTCGAGAAGAGTTTGTGATAGTTTAAATTACGAATCCACCGCAAATTCAAGTTCTCATGTTGAAAAATCTCTCGTGAGGTGTTTTGTAAAAAAAAAAAAAATTCTATATAGCATATTTCCAAAAATTCTCTCCAAACCTGGTTTGCAGGACAATAAGGATGGAGCAAAAGTTGAAGTGGTGCTCTTATATTGGGTTCATGCACGCTGGTCTAGTTCGTCACTGGTCAGAAAAAATTGAAAGATCCGACGAAGTTAGTGATCTCTTTGTATTGATCCCTCACAATGCACGCGAAGTAGAAATACGGAGCTTCAAACAATATTGAGGCGAGACAAAATATAAAAATTCCAGACGGATTAAATATTCAGAAGAAAAGCAGAAACAAGCAGGGGTTCGAGCCTATTCGACCGAAGGTATGCACTGAGAGAAAAATCTGAAGTTCGATTTACAATAAGAAAATAGTTGAGGCAGTTTTGGTGAACGATACGATTTTTTTTGTATGCGGCACATAACATTATAGTAACTTCACAAGCGAAATTTGCAAATCAAAATGCAGTTAAGCTAACCAAAGTTCAAAACTAGCCACGACAAATCTATCGTGAGTAGAACTATAAAATAGTCGCAATGACTACATTCCATTGTAGTAATTACTTCTCCGGCCACAGTTACCGTAATCCATGAAAAATTGTTGAGGACTTTTTGACTATAATTCGATGGTGATGGAATATCGTCAGAAGAATCATATTTTTCTCTCAGTGTGTGGCCGTTATTTTATGTTATTAGTATATTTGTTTAAAAAATATTTTTACCAATTCTATTGGTAGTGACCTATCGTACAGATCCGCAGCAATTCTCTATCCCTGTGACAGTCATAAAACCCTAACCACGTTCTACAGGGTGTCTACAGAAAGGTATTGACCCTTTTGATGAAATAGATTCATGGAAAAGTCTAATTATCACACGAAAAATTCGTCCCGATTCAAGTGCAAAAATCGACTTCAATTAAGTCGGACTGATTCATCTCGGGAATTGACTTATTTTATGACTCCCCCCCCCCCCCCCCCC
>NW_021680371.1:8931-40541 GCF_001412515.2 Diachasma alloeum | reverse complement strand
CCCCCCCCGAACTACCATCACATACGTCAGATCCGTTTTAGGACAGGTCGTATAACTCACCGATGTATCGACTTGAATCAAGCCGAAGGACTAGAATGAAATCGACGTCGAGTTAAATAAGTGCTTTCTTTTGGGTGTATCTCCGAAAACGCTCGGCCGACTGCGCCCATCCAGAACGCCAACCTTTAACCTTTAAGTGGCCGCGCTTTTCTAATATCTCACTCACTCTCCAAAGACGCCCTATTGGTTGCGTATGGTTTCAATTGAAAGCAAATTTCAGTTTGCTACCTTTATTTCTCATCATCATGTGCGAAGGAATTAAAATACAATGCTTTTTGAAAACAATAATATAATATTACGTTATGTGACCTTTGAAGTCATTACCATGTGAAAATGAATGATTGAAGTATATGCCATTTTTGAGAAAAAAGTTTTTAACATAACTTGCTCTGTTCTAAAACGTATTGAATCGATCAATCTGAAATTCTATACTGGAGTGTAACACATGTTACTAACTAGTCCCTAACATTTCAGGGTTTCATCGCGAACTTCGCTCACGTAATGAAAGGTCAAAGGAACTTACAGATAAAAAAAGAAGAGGAATAACTCCATAGGTCCAATAAATGTCAATGGGAAAAAATTGAAATCGGATGATTTAATTTTTGACATATTTGACAATATAGTTTTAAACAAAAAGTTGAAAATCTCCAAAACTACTCATCCGATTTCGCCCATCTGAAATCCCAGCCTACAATATCGTAAGGGTTAGAATCCTACCAAATTTCAACTTTCTATCTCAATTTTTCCTCATCCTAGTTAGTCAGGTATACTATGGTCCGATTCGATAGATATTATCATAAGGAATATTTTGCCATCAAAAACAGTTCATTTGGTGAAATATTTTTCGACATATTCAGAAAAGAAAAATTTTGGGTAACCGCTGTATCTGCAAAACAAATGAAACGGCTGAGCTCAAATTTGGGACAGAAGTATCCCAAACAAAACCAATTATGGACTAAATTTTTCTATCATCACTTCAGCCCTTTTTTCTGAAAATTTGTGAAAAATTTTCCAGAATTTTGTAGATACATACGGAAGTATATACAGACATTTTCTAAAATCATCATGTTTCGACGTTTCATGACATTGTAAGTCGTTTCCAAATAAAATTAGAAAATCACAAAATCCGTCCATTACAAAGTTTCATTCAGAACCAATAGTAGTGCAAAGTTCGTCGCCTCACATGCAAAAGGTTCCGAGTTCAAATCCCGGCCGGGTAGAATGGTGCGATCCAACCATTTCAAGTCTTGATCATCATCGCAGTATACCCTAACCGGATCGAAGCGATGTAAAATAATGATAAAAAAAATTATAAATAATAGTGCAAAAATCAGAGAAAAAGATTGCTTTGATCTAGAATTACTCTAAGGTCACAAGTATTCTGGTTTGTTACAACGTCAAGCAACGGTGTTGATTAATCACATTGAGAAAACTCACAAACGGCTATTTCATTGTTTGGATGACAATAATGAAATTGTATCCGTTTGGAAAATGAATTCCTAGCTTAATAATAGCGTGTCCACCGACTATCCGAGAGCTTGCCCTTTCGAGTCCAGGTTTGAGTGATATTCCCCACCACAATATATTATATCCTATGGGTACCGGCCGGGAATAAGAAATTCTGTGTCATCGGCGGTACCCGCAATGTGGGATCCTTTTTTGGGACCGAACTGCCCCCAACGAACAAATGTTCCATCATATCATCTGTATTTTTCTTCCATCCTGTATCAGACGTTTCTGGACGTTTTCTCGGTAAATATGCATAAAGACTCCGACATTCTTTTCAGCTATAAAACCGGCATCCGCTTGTTTTTTTTTTTTTTTTATTTAAGCATTTTAAACCATTTGGGTTACTCTGCTATAAAATTTCAAATTACAACTTGTTACATGCACTTATCTGCTCTATGACTAGTTAATATGGGTGAGTATGTCATACATTAATCTTAATTTTTTTTAGGAATAAATCGATATCCTTAATTACTTCAATATTGAGTGTGCTGAGGAACACCCTAACATCATATGGTGGAAACACTTTTTTTAGTTCCAATTTACGGTTTAACTCAATTCTTTCATTATCATATAGTGGACATTGCCACAATAGATGATTTAGGTCCTCCTCAGGACACCCACATCCACATTCACCAGTCGCAGTAAGGCCAATTCTACTGAGTGAACCTGCTAAGCTGGAGTGGTTCGACCTATCTCGATTGATCCACGTAATTGTTTTTCGTGGTAATTTAGAACATTTCAACATTTGAAACCGCGGTTTTCTACATTTTTTGTGATACCATTGAAAATATTCAATTCCCTTATCAACACTGAGTTGGTCTATCTTCTGTTCTGTTATTTTGAATAATTCGGTTTTGAAACCTTCCCTAAAATAAGTGAATGGTAATTTGTAGTCTGGGTTTGACTCTAAATTCGCCGCTTCGTTAGCTAAACGGTCTGCTTCCTCATTACCGACGATACCCCGGTGAGACGGGACCCATTGGAATTTAATGTCATTAGTTTTATTATACAGTAATTCCTTAGCGTGGAGAATATAAGTGCTTGTTTTAATATTTAATATGGGCGATGATAAATACTTGAGTACACTGAGGGAGTCGGAGAGAATGAGAAAGTCACAATTTCGGGTCTCTACGGCTATTTTGACAGCCTCAAATAGGGCTACACTCTGCCGTGAATATTGACGCTTTTTTATCAATACCAATTTTAATATTAATGTCAAGATCAGGACATCTACAAGCAATACCGACTGATTCTATTTCTCCCTTTTGTTTACTACCATCTGTATATATACGAGTGTAACCCTCATGCTGGCCGTCAATTATGACATTAGGATTCCCTCCACTTGTCGCAACCGTTCTAGCAATTCGTCCTTTCTCTTCGTCTAAGGAACAATCATCAATTAGAATGCAGTAGTTTTTCTTATAGATATTAAAATGGTCAATGTTTAATCTACATAACAAAGGTTTTATATCCGTTATACATTCTTTTAAAAGTCTGGGTCTGGTCTTTATATTATTGTTAGATCTAATATATAATTCATCGATTAGTCTAGAAACCTGGGTATCTGAATGAGACATAATTTTTATCAGGTAATTTTTACATAAAAAAGTTGCACGTGAGTAAATTGTTGGGAGTTTACTTTCGGCTAGCAATATTGCGATTGGGGTGGAATTTCGATAACCTAGGGCTATGCGAATAGCTGCGTATTATAATTTTTCTAATTTCTCCAATTGTGTCTTTCTGTAAGGGATGTATATAAATAAACCATGTTCGATGATAGCTCTTGTGAAAGCCTTGTAAAGCATCATAAGTGTTTGGGGATCGGACCCCCACCACATCCCACGAATCAATTTTATGATGTTCATGGACTTTAAAGCCAGTGTCAAGACTCGATCGTATTGTGCTTTGAAATTGAGTTTTTCATCTAGAATTATCCCTAGAAATCGAACCTGAGAGCTGCTCTTAATCGTACATTCTCCAATTGTAATTGAAGTATCTCTAGGAGGGATGCGTCTTTTGTGAAAATGTATGAGGACGGTTTTGTGAGGTGTAAGAGACAAACCAAGCCCTTTCAAGTTCTTGTTTACAATTTCGATAGATTCCTCAATAATTCTAATGCTACTGGAGAGAGAAGTGTCACTGATATACAATGGTAAGTCATCGGCAAACTGCGAGTCCTGAACATCAGTGTGGATTCCATTGGTTATTTCTGATGCATAAAGGGTGTAGAGCAGTGGGAATAGTACTCCCCCCTGCGGAACTCCCCTGTATACCTTCCTGGGAACTGTGTTATATTCAGATACTATTTCCCTCTCGTACGTAAGAAACTGACTAAATCTAGTCATGTTAATGGGGCATCCTATGCTGGCGAGTTTTTCCGCCATAAGGGTTGAGTCGACATTATCGAAGGCAGACTTGACATCTAAAAAAACCGCCAAAGTCTCTCGGTTCCTCGTCAAATTATAGTCCGTGCATAAAACTATATTGGTTAAATTGTCTTGAGTCGATCTACCTTTCCTGAAGCCATTTTGACTATTTGGAAGTATATTATTATATTCAATCCACCATTGTAAGCGGTTTTTTACCATTGTTTCGAACAATTTACCCAAACACGATGTGAGAGCAATAGGTCTGACGTCAAGCCCATTTGACTTGGGTATGAAATGGATGTATTGGGATGTCCAATCTGCAGGGAAATCAGAGTTTGTATACATGAGATTATAGATGTCCACCAAAATCAATTTATATTGTACTGGTAATCTATCTATCACGTCATAATTTATACCATCTATGCCGGGTGAGGATTTCTTATTTCGCGTTCGCAGAGCCTGATTAAATTCCACAAAGTTGAACGTACAATTAAAGATTTCATTGTCTTGGCACTCTGATATATGTTCTGGATTTGAAGGGCACTAAGGGAGGCTCAGGGTATCAAGAGCTTCTGGAATTTTCGATTGAAATTGGAGATGACTTTGTTTATTTAGTGAATCATTGTTCACCCAAGCATTTTTTAAAATCCTACTTGATTTCCAAACATAGGACATGTTTTTTCTTATATCAATCGATTCAGAAAATTCAATAAAATTATTCTTTCTTTTTGCACCAATGAGTTTTCCAGTTTCCTTTTCTCTCTTTTTATAGTTCTCTAAGTCAATCTCAGCTCTTGAGTGACGCCATTTTTTGAATGCGGCTTGTCTCAGTCTCTTGGACCTATCATATTCCTCATCCCACCAGGGTATCGGGTTTCTATGGATATTCGGGGGGACAATCCTTTTTCTTGGGGTGAACTTTTTAATTATTAAAGAGATATGATCAACAAAAAATGAATATTTACCATTCGCGGATAAGTCTTCATATTGGGAATACAGAAAGTAATAGTACGTGGATTGAAGTTCCTTAATGATTAGGTCCCAATTTGTTTTAGCAGAATTTAATTCAAGTGATTTCTTGTGGTAAATTCGCTTTTCCATATTTATTTCAATGATCAATTGGAAATGGTCAGAGCCCCAGGTTTCCTCCTCGACTTGTATATTAATTTTATCAGATAGTGGTACTGAGGTAAGTATCAAGTCAATATTTGATTCACTCTGATTACCTATCCGTGTAATCGTATCAGTATTATGTAGGAAGAAATCGTGTCGAGTGATAGCGTCAAAAAATCGAGTACCATTGGTGGTGTTGGAACGACAATTCCAAGCAGTGTGCCAGGAGTTGAAGTCCCCCATAATAATTAAATTTTCTAGTACATCCGTAAATGATAATATTTGATTCCATGTGTCGTGTGATATATTACTATCTGGGGGTTTGTACATTCCAATGAGACTTAACATAGGTTTAGTATTGGTAATATTTATTCCCACGGTTTCGATTAGGTCTTCAGAAACTTTATGTGTTTTAATTCTCTTATAGGAAAACCTATTTCGAATGGCAATCAGAACACCACCTCCTGTTGAATGTTTCCTGTCTTCTCTAATGATTTTAAAACCTGGAAATCGAGGCTGGAATGTTGAGTTTTCTCGTATGTGTGTTTCCACGCACACAATAACATCCACATTCCGAGAAACAGCAAGTAATTCATTCATTCTCAATTGTATGCTACGATAATTCCAATACAAAATACTTAAGTTCTCTTTAATGTAATCAGCATTACAAGAGCTGTTATTCTGAGTGGCCATTAAATTAGTTTTTTTTATATTTTTGTTATTAATTTATAGTTCCTTATATACCAGTAATATCACTCAAAGATGAAGACATACGATCTTCATTATTTAGCTTTTTGGAAATTCTAAGAATGTGACTCTTCAGACTTCTATCAGTTATTACTTGAGTGACTGACTTTAACATATTGACAAGGCCCGATATATCACTGGTAACGCTTAATGCTATTGACATTGGTTCAAATTGACCATGTGTTCTGTAGAGGAAAATTTTCAAGTTCTCATACTTAATGGGAAAACTCGACTTATCTTGCTTGTAAACTGTCTGGAATGGTGCCATTTGTAGATTGATGTTGTCTCTCAGTGTATCTGTCGACATTGTGGTCGTCTCAGCTGTTTTGTTTCTCCCTTCCAAAGTGTTGTCATGTTCATCTTGTGTATTGACTACGAGAATTTTTCGTGGGGGGACTGGACTGGTAGGAGATTGAGTTGGTGACCTAATACGTTTATGGTATGTTGTATCTTTGTCGATTAGTCTCTCCTTTTGCTTTTGTTGACGTTGTTGGGGCTGAGTGAGTATGTTTTGTAGATTATCCGGCGGTGAGAGGACAATACCGTCACCTGTACTCACGCCGTGTTGTGATCGTCTGTCAGGATCGAGATTGTTGTCGTTCTGGTTATCGATCGGCCTTTCTTCAATGATTTCGTCGTCCTCAAAGTCGTCCTCCTCAACCAACTGTGTGTTTGCAGGTACTGTGTCGGTTGGGCAATCCCTCGCTCGATGTCCTGGTTTATGACAGATAAAACACTTGATTGCATCCGTGGAGGGAAAGATCCAATGAGTGTCATTTTCATGATGAATTCGATACTTTGGGGGAACATTCTTGACTTGATCCACAGGGATGTAGACTTGCCTACGATCACTATTCACGTTAGCTAATTCAGAATCAGAGATCCCAGCTCTAATTAGTGTAATCGCTGACTTCAGTGTTATTCCAATCTCTCTTAACTTATCCTCCAAGACTCTGTTCGGTATCCACGCGAAGACATTGGAGAGTATGAGTCTCTTATTACTTGAAGTGTATGCTCTTATTGGAATCTCATGGTCGGATAGTCAACTTCATTTCTTCCTCTGCTAATTTATCCGCTGGTTAACCGTTGTTTAATGCAATCAGAATTCGCTGATTCAAAATTTTTGAGGATTGAACAATTTTACTCTGTTTCCAGAGTTTACTAAGTGCCAGAGGATACTCGTTGGCTCTGATTCCAGGGATGGCATCAAGTACGACAGAGTGTTCTTTCTTCGGTAGATTCGATTCTTCAATAATCTGAGAGTAACTGGGTCTAGAAGAGTTGTTTGTAGTGGATGGATCCATGGTGGTCTCTACGCTTTACCCCTGTGGTCAGAAGTAACCCGAGAGAGTTTTGCACTTATTTGCGTGAGCTAACCCCCTTTTCTGCGAAAAGGGGGTTCGACAATAATTGTTCAAATTTATGCACTGAATTATCTGATTTTATAATGGATAACTTTCCAGTCTATAGACTCTTAGAATTATTTCAAGTTGACTCCGAGCCGGAGCGTTTGTAAACACGTCTTACTTGGTCAACGTTCCCACGTCGTCTCTCGCATGCGCTTGTTAAAATAGTTTTTCGTTTGATATTTATCGAAAAATGTGTGGTGGAGTCTTTAATTTTGCATATTTACCAAATCATTGTTTTTTTTTTAATTTAAGCTTACTCAAACTTGAACACAGCGACAATTTTTGCCCATGTTCATTGAAATTGCCAGTTGTGCGACGCTGTCGGAAACTCGGTAAATGTAACCGGACAGCAGTGTAGAGTGAATTCGCCAACGCTCGAGTCTAAATAACACGGCGGTTAATCCCTGCGGAGTCGACCAAAGTCGCAGGTTCTCGTATGGTGACCAACTAGGCTTAAACGGCGAAAGTTCGCCCCAACCGTACAGATAGACTTGCTCACGTTGACAAATTAATAGACAGAGATGTCGCAAAAAGACAACAACTAGATGAGGAGAAGAGGTTTCAAATTAACTATGATCTGGGCCGACATCTGTATAGGAATATATATGTTGAAAAAAAAGGGGGGAGGGAGTTGAAACAAGCAACGCGACAGAAGCCACTTGCCGGATTACCTATGACTGCTACTCTCCACATAGAGAGAAATATTCAGTAGTAATACCCCAAGAACTTCAAAATTATCGGGTATTTTCCGATAGCTTCATTGCAAACAAATGAGAGTGTCAAGTTCTGCAGGTTAAAAAATCCCGAGCGCTTGCGCGAGGGATTTTTCTGCAAACTTGACATGATGGTTTGTTTGCAAGGGAGCTTGAAGGAAATACCCGATTAATTTTAAATCTCAAGGGGTATTTGTCGGATTAATTTTCCCAATCGGATTTTGGTCAAGCCGAGTGCAGTGGCCCGACTAGAAATTTGACTCGGCAAACCCTTCGGTCTTGATGCGGCATGCCGAGCCTGACGTTCAGTGCTGATGTGGTCAACCGAGTCTGGCCCAAATGAGGCGCGTTACGCGAGTTTCACGTTCGGGCCGGATCGTGGTTGCCGTATCCAAGCCGAGTCGTGGGGGCCAATTAAAATTATTATTCATCTTATTAGTAATTTATTATCAATTATTGCTCATTCAATCGCCACCCTCAAAATTATCCCGAAAATTTTTAAATGACACCGGTTCAATAATTTCATATATATGTACACATGAATGATTCGACTATCCACGATCATTCTTAATAATAATGTAAAATAAAAGAAAATTATATGCTATCAAAATTGATCATCTGTTATTTATCACTCTTGATTCCCTAACGTATTTATCGCTAAGAAACTGATTTTTTTTACCTAAAATATTCCACCCATGACTGGTTTTGAACCTGGGACCTACAGATTACTAATCCTACGCCTTAGTCAACTAGCCTACCGCGCTATTCGTGCATTTTGAAATTCGTACTGTCTATATAAACCACTGTCGCCTGCACATGCATATTTTTATCATGTTTTTTAACATTTAAATAGTTTGATATGACCAATTATAAATTCACCCCCCCCCCTCCCCCTCCTACTTTCGGCAGACGTTCGGTAGACATTTGGCAATCGGCTAGGATTTTATCAGTGTCCACTAGTCCTAACATGGAATACAAGCGATGAGATCACCCTATTCGAGGGTCAAACGATCATAAGGGTCACCCTGAAGGGTTGAAAAATAGAATCTCGAGGATCAAGTGAGGTCAATGACGAATATAATGATGAGTATAGACGGATGCTGAGGGTGGATTAGCAAAAAAAAGTAAGGCAATTATCTTGGTTACATGGGAGGAATGTGCAATCCTAATGGCCGACTGACCCTAAAACAAATTGTGGGGGGCAGGGGTCTATGATGAGAAGAATATTCTTCCGATTTATCTAAGTTGGGTTCGGCTGGCCAGATGGGGTATGCCTTATCTGGGCCTTATGAGAACCACATGAGGTATACCCTATTCGGCATGCCGGACAATACACGAGGCTCGCGCCGAATTCGGTGGAGGCTAGATCCGGCATACCGTACATAAATTCTAGTCGGGGGACAACATCAGGTGTTGAATTGGGGAAGATTTGAACAAATTATGTTGATAGAATAACTCGATTTCCATGGACTGTCAAATATAAGATTCTATCTGAAATGAGCCGAATAAATGAAGAGCTACTGCGAAATATTCAAAAGCTAAGAGGAAATATCCGAAATAAAACTGTTGGGTAGCCTCAAATACTGCACTCTGATTGGTCGAAATCTGATTGGAAAGAATAATCAATAAAAATTACGTATCTTTTCTATAATCCCAGAGCGAAATTTTTACGGAACATTTCTCTCCGTGCATGTATTTTTTTTCTCCTATTTTCATTTCTAACAATTTCAATGGTAGCAGGCTTCAGAATGGATCCCAATGTATATTTTCAAAAAATAAAACCATATGTTCATATTATATGGCTTTCTCAGGTATTCTGATGTGAAATATAAATGCGTTATTTTTTTTCTCAAGAATTTTGGGTGAATAATTTTTTTGAGATATTTAGCAAAAGATTTTTACATACAAAGTTGAATATCTCCGAAACTATTGGCCGATTTCGTTCATCCAGAATCCCAAACGTTGTTACCATAAGACCTAAAATCATACCAGCTTTCAAGTTTCTATCTCGATTATTTTTTTAGTAATTTTGCGAACAAACAATTTCAGTGAAAAAAAGAAAAAACGGGAATAAAACTACATTGCTTAGGGTGAAATTTTGCACCAATTTGAGCCTCAGTAGTACCAATTAGTAGACAGAATTTCAACATCTTTGCCTCAATAATTCTCGAGTTATGGGGACAGTTCTGGACACACGACACACATGTGTGCACACATATCTACACATACACAGACATTTTTAAAAATATCATTTCTTCACGTTTCATGATATTTTTAGGCATTTCCACCCAAAATGAAGAAATAAAAAAAAATCACGATTACAAAGCTTCCATTCGGAAGCAAAAAAACAGAAACTACATCTAAAAGGGATTTCAAGCGATTATTCACTCGTCTTCGCATCCAATTAAAGACAATGATCAGTAATTTTGTAATAATTTCCTGAAAATTTCATTTTATTCAGAGAATGCGAAGCCCAAGAAGCCGATTGATTTACCTGTTCCAAAGGATGTCGACGATGATTTGGATGAAAACGATGATGATTTGGATGATGAAGATGATTCGGATGCTGATAGCGAGAATGACAGCGATGCTGACAGTGATGATGATAACTCGGACGGAGATCTTGAGGATGTGTTAAGTGATCAAGCCTACGAGGATGATCGAGACGATGCTTATCTTGATGATTACGATACGACAACAGTTGGGTTTGTTTCTTTTCTCTTACTAGAAATCTGAATCTTCTGTTCTTTTCAACTTTTTCAAGATGAGCAAAGACAATATTATATTTCCTTACAGGAGTAAGCCATCAACAATTGTTCCAACCACAGAGAAAAGTAAACAAGAACTTACAGCCATGCCAGTACCAGTTAGCTCGAGTACACAGCAACCGACTCAGCCGCAGGGGACACCGGATCCATATCTAACACACTTTGATCCACGATCCGAACATCAGAGCTATAAACAAGCCCAGATGAGACTTGAGGAAGTACACAAAGAGAAAGTCACCAAGGTAATTGATTCCCTCAGTATTAATGATCATTTGGTATTACTGATTCATTAAGTATATATTTACAAGGGATAGCTCGCGGATCCAGCTACGACCCGAAGGTCTCCAGCCACTATGAATATGGCCTTGAATGCAAACATCTTTATTAATCCCCTACAGCGATCCAAGAATTCCCTTTTTAGCATATGTATTTCTCACTTTATTAACGTTTTATTGTTGTAACGTTTTATGAACTTCGCGTTTTATGAATTTTAAAACCACTTTTGTGTGTATGTATGTGGAAATTTTAGTGCTGCAATTTCTCTTAAACAAACGATGCAATTCGATTCTGTTTTTCCGTCGATATATTTTAATGAAATTTAGACTGGATTAGATTATGACAACGATCGTCTCAGCAGTTTTTGAGTTATTCACGAAAAATACCGGAAAAACGTTGAAAAAATATATTTTCATCACGCTGTGCGAAAAAGTAACTTTTTAGGCACGCTTCGCGTGCCTAAAACGTCCCCTTTTCACACATTGTGATGAAAAATATCGGTCGATACTCGTGGGAAAAGTGTTTTTTGGCTCATGGGATTATTCGCGATCGCAACGTAGATGTAAGAGCCATCAAGTGGTCTCTGAACGAACTACTCTCCGGAGCCAACCAATAAGATTAAGAGGAACCCAATGATCTCATTGGTTGACCCCTATCATTGGTTCGCTCCCAGTGATTTCATTGGTTAGCCCCCAAGAGTAGTTAGTTTAGGGCAGTGGGCTTTCACAACGATGTTGCGGTCGCGAATATCACTCGCCTTCGGCTCGTGCTATAAACCTCCGACGAGCCAAAAAACTCTTTTCCGCAATCGTAACGAAATATACTATTTTGAAACACGTGCTTGGAAAAGTCCCTTTTCGTTTACAGATTTTTGTGCGAAAAGTGGCACTTTTCGTCACTTTTAAAGTTGTAAACGAAAAGTAACTTTTCGTTTATGGGATTCACTTTTCGCTTACGGGATTTACTTTTCGTTTACGGGGTTCACTTTTCGTTTACAACTGCTGACTTTACAGTTACAAGTTTAGGGTTTACTTCTATGTCACCGTTTGAAAGATGACACAGTCGGTACGTTTTCGACCAATCCAGTGTCGTTATTCCTGTAACTATGTGCGCCGCTGAAAACATCGGTCTACTGTTGGACTGAGGAGATTGTAGCCCTGAGTGTCAGAGGTGGGAGACAATGATTGTTGTGGGGATTGGGAAAAGTAGGGGTAAATTTGAGGACCACAATCTCCTCAGTTCAACCATACTCGTCTTGACTGAATTACATCAGCCATACGGCAGCCATTACGCGTTAGTCGGTCGCCACTCGGATTTCATGAAGCATTCCCTCGTCATCCTCCATGTTAGTCAAAACTTCAATCCCACAATAGGATGACTTTTCCAAACACTTATTTCAAAAAATAGTAAACGTTGCACGTGGGGAAAAGGGGGAACGTTAAACTCGTATGTTAATATTTTTATGGAGAGTCGTAGGACACGCGCAGCCTCGCGCTAGACTCGACGAGACAAGTCGAGCCTTCGGCTCGACTCGTGCCCCCTCGGCTTGTCTCGTCTCGTCTATCGCTCGGCTGCGCGTGACCTACGACTCTCCCTAAAAACATTACCCCACTCGTATTAACATTCCCCCTTTTTCACACTGGTAACGTAATATACTATTTTTTAATTCTACTATTTTTTCTATAACAACGATCGGATTGAATTACGTCTGTTACAACCCAGCGATTTCGATATGACTCGAGTTTGATTAAAGTTTAATCGAAATCATCTCAGCCGTTTCTGAATTCTTTAGATGAAACTTTCAAAGTTCGTGATTTTTTTCTAATAAATCCAAATAGAAGAAAATTGGAACCGGTGACGGTGGCCGAAGTGGTTAAATCGCTCGGCTGAACGGCGGGACCCGTAAGGAGTCGGTTCGAGTCTGGCTTTGGGGCAATTGAAATTTTGAATCTTTCGGAAACCATTGAAAGGAAGTCTAGACACCGAGCATCATCGGAGAAGTGTTAGGACACCATTTTCCGATGAAGCTCGGTCGATGGACGCCCGTGTCGACCGAGGTTTTCGATGGTTTCCTTGGTCACCAGGAGAATCTGTACGTGAAACCGCAAAAAATATAAAAACTCGAATAGGGTATATATGGCAAGGAAAATAAATAAATAGAAGAGAATTGGTCGGTAAGTTATTGGTTCAACCCATAATGGGCCACGCCCACTTCATATTTTACTCTCTTATACCCTTAACCTATACCCTTAATCCTTCTACGCAATGCCTGCGCATGTCATTGACTGATAATGATTTACGATTGCAATGAGAGCAAGAATCTTCGCTGACGGCTTCGCTTGAGCTCCCGGCTTGATTTAGTATTTCAATTTTCTCTTTCTGTCTCACCCTCACAGAATGCTTGCTCTTACGCAGGACCTTCCATTATTTCCTATATCCATGCCAAATCCTGGAGTCATCTTTGTTCCGTTCTTCCCTCTGCCATTTTCCAGACCGCCCTCTTCCCATTTCACCACCTGTCACCTCTTCTCTCTCCATCCCATATTTTATGTGCTTTTTTCCATATATACTCTGATTGACCATATCCTTCAAATTGGACTTCTCCAGTATTCAGAAATTCTCTGCATTTCTTCCGTTTTTCACTATTCCAGATTCTTTTTGACCCCTATTCTTCCTAATGGAAACCACACTACCCTACTCCACAATTCTCTCCCTCTCTTCTCTCTGCGAACCTCAGAATTACATCAGCATGCATTAGTATCATCCATCATCATTTGATGTTAATTCCATTATTTATTTTAATCCTCCTTCTTTCAATCCTCTCAATCTGCTCTCTCCACTCAGCGTTGTGTTATTCCGTTTCTCTCCGGTCTTCCTTTATGTTTCCTCCTCACACATTCCCATTTCCACAAGTTTCTTTTTTCACGTGCCGCTAAACACCATCACTGTCAACTTACCCACATTCATCGGCAGGATTTTCTGAATGTTCTTCGAGACCTCATAACTAACCCTCTGCATGCCTCATTTTCCGTTGAGAGCGCCATAAATACAGAAAAACCTAAACGTAACTTACGTTAAAGAAGTTATTTTGCTTCCGAATGGAAGCCTTGTATTTGACCGATTTTTCGATTTTCTAATTTTGATGGCAAATGGGCTAGAATGTTATGAAACGTGAAAAAACGATGTTTTTAGGTCATGTCTGTATATATGTGCTGGAAAATTCGACCTCCGTAAATTTAGCGAAATTGAGTGATTTGGCGGCCATTTTGAAAACACTTAAATTATGTGCTATTTATGTGCTTTTTTTTGGTATCCCAAAATTAGGCCCACAGTCTAGTCTGTGGGCCTAAGTCATGTGACTCTGTCTGTCTTTGATAAAAAATACAACACAACTATTTTTTCCATAAAAATCATTTTTGTTGGTTAATATTGATGAGCACATAAATCTCTAGTCATTTATAAGTCCAAGTTAATAGACATAATACGGGAGCTGTGTCATGTGACTTGGTCTGTCCTTGATAACAAATACAACACCCCTATTTTTTCCATACAAATCATTTTTGTTGGTTAATATTGATGAGCACATAAATCTCTAGTCATTTATAAGTCCAAGTTAATAGACATAATACGGGAGCTGTGTCATGTGACTTGGTCTGTCCTTGATAAAAAATACAACACCCCTATTTTTTCCATACAAATCATTTTCATTGGCTAATATTGATGAGCACATAAATCTCCCGTCATTTTTAAGTCCAAGTCAATAGACATAATTTATGCGCTGTGTCTAGTCTGAGGGCCAATGTCATGTGACTCGGTCTGTTTTTGATAAAAAATACAAGACCATGATTTTTTATTTAAAAATCACTGTTGTTGGCTAATATTGATGAGCACATAAATCTCCCGTCATTTTTAAGTCCAAGTCAATAGACATACTGCGTGAGCTGAGTCTCGTCTGTGAGCCTAAGTCATGTGACTCGGTCTGTCTTTGATAAAAAATACAACACAACTATTTTTCCCGTACAAATCATTTTGGTCGGTTAATATTGATGAGCACATAAATCTCCAGTTATTGATAAGTCCAAGTCAATAGACATACTGCGTGAGCTGAGTCTCGTCTGTGAGCCTAAGTCATGTGACTCGGTCTGTCTTTGATAAAAAAAACAACACAACTATTTTTTCCATAAACATCATTTTTGTTGGTTAATATTGATGNAGGTCATGTCTGTATATATGTGCTGGAAAATTCGACCTCCGTAAATTTAGCGAAATTGAGTGATTTGGCGGCCATTTTGAAAACACTTAAATTATGTGCTATTTATGTGCTTTTTTTTGGTATCCCAAAATTAGGCCCACAGTCTAGTCTGTGGGCCTAAGTCATGTGACTCTGTCTGTCTTTGATAAAAAATACAACACAACTATTTTTGCCATAAAAATCATTTTTGTTAACTAATATTGATGGGCACATTAATCTCGAGGCATTTATAAATCCGATTCAGTAGACATAGGAGAACAAGAAGATTCATTGATAACAAATAATTCAACACGTTGCTATTGGCAATAAAAATCATTTGTGCTTACGAATATTGATGAGCACATAATTTTCCATGCATCTTTGGACTACTCCGCCCAACCAAAATTCCCGTTATGGCGTTTAATGGGTTTCGACGCTTCCCTCCTCATTTTCCACTACCCCAGCATAGCAAAAAATTTTTGGATACCAAAAAAAAAGTACATAAATAGCACATAATTTAGGTGTTTTCAAAATGGCTGCCAAATCACTCGATTTCGCTAAATTTACGGAGGTGAAAATTCGACATTTTGATGATTAATTTTTAGACAATTCCACATAAATACGGTGAAATTTGTCGATAAAAATCTGAAATTTTGGCTCATGGTAGCTATGATTAAACTTCACTTTGGTGCGCCGTTTCAGCTCGATCGGTCCAGTAGTTCCTGAGATATAACAACTTCTTTAGATTTAATTGTTCCTCAATATCTCAAAATCTACTGCACAGATTTCAATGTTTTTTTTCAAAATACTCCTCTCAATAGGCCCTATCTAGATCAATCGAAATATCTACATTTGTTCGGATGAAATTTTACGATATCGCCATTTTTCTATTTTATCATCAAAAATCTTGTTTACACGATAAGTCAATAAAAAATAGAGATAGCGAGTTGAAATTTTGTACACTTCTAGCTCTCATAACATAAAAGGTTCGTATTGTGGGTGGGCGCAATCGGTCAAGCGGTTCTTGTGTTATTCAAGCTTTTATGTAGATACATTTCCGTAAATATCTCCTGAACTACTTGACGAATTTCAATTTTTATTTTCAAAATACTTGTCTCGGTCTTTTACGCTTAAAGTTGAAGTGCAAATTTTACTAAAAATGGCCATAAATCCCGATTACGTAAACATAATTTTCAATTTCGTATTCGTAAATTACGATGATTTTTTCCGTATTTTCGATCAAATTACTTTTTTGAACCTGATATCCTTAAAATGAATCATGGTTTCAAACGAAAAAGAAAGTTATTTCAAACGTAAAAAATGACGTTCTGTCGTAAATTATGGATAAGTAAATCGTAAAATACTTTTTTATCATTTCGGCCGTATGGCAGAGCTGATATCAAACTGTTGAAACGTCATAACAAGTGGTATAAAGATGCATATGCAGACCCTCGTAATTTATGTACCCACTACGAATTTGACAATGTATGAATTGTGCAGTAGCCTAGTTGGTTAAGGTATAGAAGTAGTAATCGGTGGTCCAGGATTCGAAACCAGCCATAGGCGAAATATTTCAAGTAAAAAAAATCGGAAGATAACACCAACACGGTTTCTCTGAACTCACTACAACCTGGTTGTTCTCAATCTCGTTCTATGGAGAACATAGATACTGTGACGTATTTTCTTACCTCTGCGGACGGTGAAAGATACGCAGCCCTCAGCGACCAAACAACGAAAATAAAGTTGGGCGCCAGCACGGGTGAACCGTGCAATTAAAACAACAAATTAAATCGACAATTATTCGAGACAAAAGAACAACCCCCGACAGCTCAGACAACCGCGGTGGCGGCTGGATTCTCGATACAAATGGTTGTTCTGAAGTTTCCGAAATGACTTGGTTTTCTTATCTAACAAATTATATAAAAAATTCAATAATCCGGGGAATAAATAATTTATTCAATAAACCCCCTTGTTCATTTCACTTCGAATCACCCCTCAGAAAATTAATAACACAAATATTCAACAAAAGCTAAAGACTCGATACACTAGAAAATCCCTAACCAATGATTAGTCAAAATAATAAAATACTAGTCAGTCAAAAGAATAAGTTCAGTCAAAATTACAAAATCATGAATAAAGTCAAACTGTAGAAATGACTAGCGGAAATAAAGTCAAATAATATCACTGAATGGGAAGTTAATTTTCCGATAGAATATACTGTCAAAATATCCCAAATCGAAGAGGTGACTGACATCGACAGCGGCAACTGAAATTGCCTCGGAACAGACAATACAAAAGGTGACCGCAATCAAGGTCAGATACGAATCACTCGAGCGTTGACAAGACGCTACAATTTCAACTGCCGATGCAATGACGAAATGATACGACAACTTCAAATATCGAAAACAAAAGTAATTACCGAAAATTTCGAATATCAATGTAGTTCTCAAAATTAGTTCAAAACTAAATACATTATTCGAAAGGATTTGTTCTACCGATTCCTCATCCGATCGGCAAACAAACCGTTGAAACGAGAGTCAAAATCCGTTCAGAGAAACCACTGAATTCCCGAGAAAATCGAACATCTCAAATCACAATATAATATCAAAATCATACGTCCAAATTAAATTATACAAAAGAGCTAACCTCTGCCGAACAGACGATAAGAACTCGCCCCGAAAATCAAAAGACTCTAATGGCGTCACTTCGCCCGACGATAAGCGTCGTCAAAAATTGCACAAGCTAATGAGCGAATTCTAATCGTTGTCGATATAAAACAGATACAAAACGATATACAAAATGGTATTTCTGGAATTCTTCTTCCGCTCACCACAATCTCCAACGAGTCTAGTCCAGGAGCCAGGGCGAAAGATTCTCCAAATAATCCAAATCCAGTCAACGCTGGTGTCCACAACAAGATGAATTGCTCCGACAGCAAGAGGTTCTCCACAGAACAACAGCTCGTTCGCCACCCAAACGAGAAGTGAGGCTAAAACCCACGCTTCTCCCATGCGTTCGGGACACTTCCCGCCAATCGAACCCCATTGGCCAGGGCCGTTCCATGAGCCGCTCGGATTGGTTGTAACCCAACCAAACCAGACTTATTCTCCAATAAACACTCAGCTGTGTGACAACGTCACCAAAATAGGGAATAAATATCCAATTCCTTTTCCCTTTATTTCGTATCATTACCGGACGTCTAACGTCAGTCCGATAATTTCTCTCGCACTGCCTAAACCATCACTCCCGGTTAGGCGAGGAGATCAAAAAATGGCCTCGCAAATCTCGGCCGATAACCGCCTTCGTCCCGTCACCGCCGACAAGTGGCGCCGCCGGTGAACTGCACTCGAGCTATTCCTCCAACGCGGGAACTCGATCCAAATATAAAAGCAGCTCTTTTACCACATAACGACTTTCGGGAGTTTCCCCCTTCCCAGCTCCCTGGAGACCTGACGTCCGAGGCTGCCGAAGTCCCTATATGTGGCTCGATACAATAACAAAAAAAATAAAAAACCAAAGCATTAGTCAGAACCCCAAATAAACCCTTTTGACTCTCGCTTCGCAGTGATGACTTCTCGTCTGGATGGTAAATTTCACCGTTGAACGGTCGAAATAAAATAACACGTTACAATACATAATACCTTTAGAATTTTTCGTCTAACATTGCATTGGTGCACTTCACATTGAGTATTGCAATTGTTTTCCTTTACCAACAGTATATGAGAAAGCCAAAAGTCTTCCGATAATAATTTTTGACGTGGATACGTCTACGGTTTCGTTTTGAGGGGTCATTCGTGTAAAAAAAATGCTTATGCAGCCGCGCTATCTATCGGCGGTGCTCTGACTGTCGATGCATTACCAACCGTCGATCGATCGATAAGATACCGCCAGGTTGTTAGTCATAAAAATTTCCAGTGCAGAAATTTCTAGATTCAAAATTTCCTATAAAAGGCGGATCTGCACGCTTCGCCGTCCATCCTAAGTTGGCAATCAAAGGGTTAGCATCATATAAAATAAAGAGTGTAAATGTCTGGTGCAGTGGTAAGATCAGTCTAGATATTGACGTGGATATGGTTTCAATATGGGGTCTATGGTTTCAATATGGGGGATCATTTTGGAAAACGATTCTTACGCGCAGCACCATCTATCGGAATTCTAGACAATTCTAGACATTTCGAGGTAATTCAAGAAGTTTCTTGAAATTTCGGAAAAATTCAAGGTGTTTTCAGAAAATTCAAAGGAATGCAAGGAATTTCTAGGAAATTTGAGAAAGAAGGAAAGACCATGGACGTATCCACGTACAATTACAGCTGTATCGAAGATACAGCCACCTGCAATTTTTTTGTTTCTTTCTCTTTCCTACACACATAATACAACACCACTGTCCCAGTTAAACTATATCATTCTTCATAACATTTTCAACATCTCTATCAGTCACTCCAGCGTCAGACTTATCCGACGATTTATTGCTTGAATCGTTCAATGTCAACGAGCATTTTACTCGATTCAAACGATTCAAATCTTCTGAAATCCTATGAGTGAATGAATTTCCTTGAAATCCCTTGAAGTCCTAAAAAAACACCAGAAATCTTTGAAATTTTGACATCTCGAAACGTAGTGTACACTCTTTTCCGGAGTGATAATCCCCTCAGTAAAAATTTGTTGGACCTATTCTGAAAGTGAGCATTGCATTATCAATAAAGGACGATAAATAAACAATTAGTTTTCTTAGGATTTTATTTGGTTTCGATGATTTGACCAAGATACGGTAATGATGACTCGACCGGGACGTGTTAAATGGGTAACGTATTTCATCCGAGCCGAACTCAGTTGGCCAAACTAGCACCGAACATTAGGCGTGGCACACATATCAGGGCCGAACGGTTAACCGAGTCTAATTGCTGGTCGGTCTTGAGCTGGGAAAACATAACTTTTCGCACTTGGTGCATCATCCCCTCCGCTCAATCCCCTTTCATTACTATCGATCGATCTTTCCAATCTGTCTCCCAACATAATCTTCTCTTTATACGCTGTTCCAAATCCCACAACACCTTTTTCATTTGTCCTGTTCTAATTTTAGTTCCTCAATGCTTCAGTTCCATGTAACCGCCTTATCACTTCTATTGACAAGCCACTCTTTCCCAGATTTTCATCACTTCTTCACCCTTCCCCACCTCTATTGATTCTGTACCCCCCAAATAGTTCCATGGAATTCTCCGTCCAATTTGCCAAGCTAATCTCCTCATTTATAGTTTCCTTCATCTCCCTCTCCCTATTTGTAGCCCCTACGTACCACGTTCTTCTATCCCCTCCCTCTTTCATTTCCTATTCGAATTCTGTGTTTCCTTTGGATACACGGAGAGAAATGTTGAGTAAAAATTACCGAACTCATAGTTCGCTCACCGATTACGGAATGGACTCAGAAAATTTAAGTAACGGTATCGTACTTTTTCACAGGAGATTCAGGTAAAGATTACGGAACACGCTGAAAAAATTCCGTGATTTTAGGTAAAAATTACGTCACAGTTTCGTAAAATTTCCTACAACTAGATTGCGCTCCGGAATTATGGAAAAGATACGTAATTTTTATTGAATATTTCTCTCCGTGTACATCTTGCTGTACTCTTGCTTTTCCCTTCTGTACCCGTGTCTGTCCTCTTTCCCCATTATAAGTATTTTCACGAACCTGTCTCTTTCCTTTTTGATGACCTCGTTAAAGACAGAAAAATCGTCTCCACAATCTCCTTCCCCTAATCTTTACTTCCCCATCTTTTGGTCCAGTCTCTTCTCGCCCTCCTTTCCCTCTACTGCCTCTTTTATGGACACAACTGATGGAGAAATAGTCACACTTTCCTTCGAGTCTTCCTCACGATGTAGTCTTATGCTATCTCCGATAGTGATGGACTATCTTCTCATCATACATGGGCTTCGCTTTCTCATCCAATTCGCACTTGTCCCTGAGCCCAGAAAACCCCCTTGTCTCCTGAGACCTTGATTAGCCTTCTGCCACAGGGAGAGAAGAGCCATGGGAAAGAATCCCATGTCAAATTTACGACTTGTATGTATTCCTAAAATTTAGGAAGCATTACTATGCTATGGTAATGATTCCTATGGGGTATGGTATTACATACTATGGGCCATGGTAAGTCTCTCGATGGGAATGGAGCCTATGAAGATAGGAGAAATTACTATATTGAATAGTACCCTCTACCATGTTACAGGGTAGAGTGTACTATTAATTATGGTAAAGGGACCCATAGTCGTTTGGGAAAGTTTACCATAGTTTATAGGAGAGATTACCATGCACTATGGTAACATGACTTATATTATATGGTAAAACGTGAAAAAGTCATAAAATGTCACGAATATAAAAGATAATGATCACTAAACTATATCATGATAATGATGAGTATAATGAGATAGAAATTTCAAGTGGGATATATATTTATAAATTTTTTTCTTTTCGTATACCCTTTCGGGTCTTTACGATTTGATCCCTTTGCACCCCCCAACCCCCTGTACCGCATTTGCCGAAGGACAAGGAAAAACCTCATTTGAGGGAAAAACCTGCCCAGGTACAGTCGTCTCTTGCGAGACTCCCGCTCGGCAATGAAACCGTGAGATTTAGAGTGTTACAAATTTTGGCCCCCCCAGCCGAGAATCGAACCCGGGTCTCCCGCATGCCAATCCCACACTTCAACCACACAGCCACCGCCGTCGGTGATATATATTTATATTTAACGTATTTGGTTTCGACGCTGTTTCAATAATTACAGAGTATTTTCTTATAATGTTGGATTCTTTCCTATTAATAATCATCAATATACCTAGATTAATCATGTCGAATATCGGAAGGATCATATTTAACAATAACATATTTACATCAGTATTTTAATATCAGAATATACATATCTACAGAATAGTGGGATTTTTTGCCCCAAATTTTACCTAATCATTGGAAGAATTTTTGGCATTACGGTGCTATAAAAATTATTTAAAAATTCAAATGTGAGTAATTAAACTCAAAAACTTTGCGTGAGAATTTAGACCCAACGTTTCGGAACGTATTGCTTTCCATTCCCGGAGGTAGCTATATACGATAGGATACAAAATTTCATTTGTCGAAATCTCAATGTCGACCACCTCTTATCATTTATATCAATTTCATAGGATTGGAAATGTCTTTCAAAGGAGTATTCTTGTAATTGTTGAGTAACAAGAATAACTTGATTATTTGGCTCTAGGATTACGATATTGATCAAATATCATTGAGGATAGACCAGCCTCGGTCGGCATCATCAATATTACGTTTTCCCTGATATCATGTCCCAAATAATTGAGAGAGCTTACTATTGTAATATCTCCAGATTGATTGGACGGGAGAACTGGCAGAAAATGACGATAATTTGGATCTGATTCTAATCTCTTATTAAGAGCTGGATCAGGGAGAAAAGGTGGTGGTAAAGACTTGTTGATGGGTAACCGGTAATTCAATTTTAATTGTGCCTTGATGGCTATTTTTAGTATTTTCTACAATATCGGGAATACCATGTATACTAGTAAATAGTACTGTGGATGGTAATAGTATTACCATCCACATGGTAATCTCTCCTATAATAATGGTTGTCGTTGCTATATTGTATACTAATGCCTACCATGTTCGAATAGTATTGATTACTATACAACGTAATAGGCTTTACTGTTGAACATAGTAAAAATGACTATTGAGATTGACTTAGAAACCCTTTTACCATAATTTATGGTAACCTTTACCATATAAAAGTAACCCCTACCATTCACTTTTCTCCGTGCACACTGGCTAGCTTCTTTGTCTTCCTTTCGTGGGCCCTCTTCCATCCCTCCTCGTTTCTCTGTTCGGATCCCGACCCATTATCATCACCTCCTTCTTCCTCCCTCTTCACATATGTCTTGATTATTTGTATTTTCAAACGCCTTACCTCTGCCATCTTGTAATTCTTAGCCCCATGCATCTCCCCGTTAATAAGCGCTTCCCCGATAAACAGCCTTGGATGATTCTCTCCTAATTTCCTTCAATCAGTGGGTGAGTGGTGATCTCAACTGGAGGAACTTCCTATTTTCAATTATGGACTCAACTGACCACTGCAGTGGACCGTTTTTAATACAAATTTGCGCTTATTGATTTGATGAATTTATTCGGCTTTGCGGTCATTCGTGATTCCTCAGATGTTCGAGGTACATTGCTCCTTCATGCTGCTATTTGAATCCCATCGAATGCGATCTTTAAACTAAGAGAGGGACGCAATCCATTCATTCCCAGTGGTTTCGGAGATGAGATTTATAGCTCCACTATGTTTTTAATTAGTCAATGCACAAATTAAAAAAATTGAGAGCTCATCGGATCAATCGAGTGAGATTCGAAGCCACGACCTTCTGTAGTCCGGGCAGTTGCTCTTGACCACTAATAAATTCATCAAATCTATACATACCACGGTCGAACCGGCGACGATGGAGCGATTGGAATTTTTAATCTTTTGAAAACCGTCGAACGGAAGTCTAGACACCGAGAATCATCGGAGAAGTGTTAGGAAACTTCTCCGTAGGAAGCTCGGTCGATGGACGCCTGTGTCGACCAAGGTTATCCATGATTTCCCTTGGTCACCAGGAGAGTCTGTACGTGGGGTACAGCTCCTGGAGTACAATGCGACACGATTGGAGAGGAAGTCGGCCCATGAAACTGCCAATATGTATGTAAAAGCTCGGATAGCGTATATATGGAAAGGGACATAAATACATATCACGGTCGATAAAATCATGAAACTATTATTTGCTGTTATTGTTTATTTATTTAAATGATTCTCTACTTCAAGGATGTTATCTCAAACTTGAAATAGACTTACGTGAAATGACATTATCATCATTATCGAAATCTGTGTGCTCTAACGTTTTCAGGTGATGAAGGACTGGAGTGATCTTGAGGAGAGGTACCAAGATATAAGAGCAAGAGATCCAGTTGCTGCCGACGCATTTAAACGATGGATGACGGCACGATTCCAAGAGACTGTCGCAGCACTCGAAGCGAGTGGTGCAGCTGAGAAACATCAGCTCAGTGCAATGCATCAGCAACGAGTTCAAGTATGTATATTTCCTTCGACAAAGATCCGAAATGGACTATCATTTCCCATTTAATGTTCTTGTCTTTTTATCCCTTACTTTCGTAGGAAGCTGTTAAGCAAAGGAATGAAGAGGCAATGTCTTGCTACACTGCTGCATTGAATGAAACACCACCAAACGTAAATATTTGATATTTAAATTTGGTATCAAAACGGAAATTTATCAGAAAAACTGAAAGTCGAATTCCTTTATTCTAGATGCATCGAATTCAAAAATGCCTGCAGAAACTTTTGCGCGCTCTCCACAAAGACAGACATCATACCATCGCTCACTATAAACATTTGCTGGACAGCAGTCTTGAGCAGGCTCAACGTGAGAAGCCAGCGACTCTGGAACACCTAGCAGAAATCGATAGAATTACGAATCAGAGTCTACTCATGCTAGAACGGTACTAAATTTATCTTTTTCATAGTTCACGCCTTTCACATCCATCCATAGGGAAATCATTTTTGTCTTTTATTTTCTTTTTCAATTTTATTTATTTTTTTTCACACTTAGGTATCCGGAATTGAGTGCAAAAATTGGCCAGCTGATGGATGATTATGTACTGGCCCTCAGGAGCAAGGACGAGACACCTGGACTCTTACTTGCGATGACCCGTGAAGCTGAAGCGGCTATTCTGGATAAATATCAGGCAGATGTGGCCAGTAAACAGCAAGGTAGGGATAGGATACTTATTTAGTTCCACTTCTTCCTCCATTCCCATAAAAAATGAGTAGAGAACAAATTTAAGAACCTTAAGTTATAGCCAAAAAACCATTTATCATAAATATCATGGAAAGACGACCTCAAAATTGAAACAAAAAATCTATATAATCTATTTATATTATAGAAATCCAAATCGACTTCTGGTGATGAAAATTTGATACTCACAATTAAGACCCCAAAATTAAGAGTCACAAGGATCAAACTAAGGGTCAGGAGGGTTAGAAGAAGGATCATGAGGGTCAGTATAAGGGTCACAAGTGTCAGAATAAGGGTTATAAGGGTCAGAATGAGGGTCGGAATGCGGGCCACAAGGTCGAAATAAGGGCCACGAGGGTCAGAATAAGGGTCACAAGGGTTAGATTGTGTCTAAATAGGGGACACAAGGGACAGATGAAGGCTCATATCGGTCACGAGATAAGATAAAGGGTCACAAGAATAAGGGTCAAATTGAGGGTCGAAATAAGGGTAACAACGGTCAGAATAAGGATCATGGAGGTCTAATGGGGGTTAGCGAGCGTAGCGCGCAGGGGGCGTAGCCCCCTCTTATCAGATAAATTGAATACCTCTTTCTCGAAAAAATATCCCAGATAATGTTTTTAAGCATCACATCCGAGATATACATAGCGCCGGTGATTTCACTCCAAAAACTCGTGCCGAGGACAATGACCTACTGCTCTGTGGTCTCATTTTCTGCATCTTCAAATCACACAATCTCACCCTCTTTTTAAATGACGAAGTCCTAGATTTCTTAGCCCGGGCTTTCTACACCATTTGCAGGACGTTCTTCTTGATGCCATTTAGATTTCTGCGCTCGTTCCTTTGTCATTTTTGTATCCCTCTGTTTCGTATTCCTTTCATTGGATGACGTCGTCGTTCAGATCCTCAGTTTCATCCCGCTCAGTCTCCTTATGGTCAGACTTGTCCCGTCCGATGGAAGACTATAGCCTTTTGTTTTATTGTGCTCAGCACACTGCCTCGAGATTGTCTCCAAATTTACCCCCACCGGTAGATTCTCCATTGGGTGTAAAAATGAAATGGTCTGTGAAGCATTGTAGGTACTCCTTATCAAACGGAGTATTGTTTTGGACTGACTATATCAGTTTTGTCCTTTTATGAAATTATATCACTCCTTAGTTTGATTTCCCAATCTCCCAATTTCTCTCAATTTATAATTTATAATTTTCCGAATTTCATTATTTATTCATTACATGGTTTAACAAAATTCGAACGTATTCGACTACAAAAACGAGACTAACCCCATCTTATAGATATTTTGGTGCTGATTTTAAATTTCTTTTGGAAAATCTTGGAAAGTATGAACTTTCCGTGCAGGGATGTGAGAAAATAACATCTGCACCTCGGGCGGCGAAAACATGACTTTCCGCCGTTGGTACACAACATACTCAATATCATTTTTTTAACGATGATTACAATCTAGAGATTAAGCGAATCCAGAGATGATCTTGTTCATCTCGTTGTCGCATTCGGCATTACCTGCTTTTCGCCACGTGCACAGGGAGTGGAGAGTCAACACAATTTCTGTGTTCTCCGTTGTACAGGAGATCATAGATTCTGCCAATTAAGAACCAAATAGCAGCGGGCTCGGAATCAGTCTCAAGCGTTTCGTTAATTTCACCATCGTTGTCAAATACAGACATGCTGCAAGATAGAAATGTGATGATGACCTACAAAGCAATTGCTTTGAGGAAAGGAACTGTTATGTGTCATGTATCGGCAAACATCCAATGAGCGGAACACTTTTATGTAGGGTTTATTCAATCCTAGGAGGCATTGAGGGTAATGGTTGGGCATTGCTCTGGTTACACTTAAAATTTTCATTCAGCAAATTTTCATTTTACATGTCAACTAATTTTCATGTGCTGAATAATTACAGAATTGCACATTGATAGAAAGGATTATTTATTGTTAGCAAATGGATTTGGTTGGAGGCTAGGGTCGATTCAGTCCCACCAAATGTTTATTCGTTAATAGTTAACAAATGCATTTTTGAGAAGCCTTGTTTACCTCGACTTTCACCTTTCAAGTGAACCATTCGTTAACTATTCATTTGATCTCTTCAACTCTATCATTCGTTAATAGTTAGCGGAGCTCGTTTGGAATAAATGAATCATTCTATCCGTGTACACAAAAAAAATATCCGAATGGGATATATTGTAACGGAATCGAACGTTTCATTTATCGGTCCTCTTTTCTTTTTCTGTAATGTGTGTGTGTTTTTTTTTCTAAATTGGATTGCTTTTGATATTCTGAAAACGTCAACTTCGATTAAAGATCCCTTTCGTAATTAAATGAATGAATCGCTCCTTTCCTTCAATTTACCGTCCAATTCATTACAATATTTTATACTGGAATCGGGTATACGCATAATTCTGAATCGAGAATAAAATATAAATGATTCAGATATATTTTTTTCCTGATGCGAGTATAACATATACTTGAATACGATATATTTTATACTCCAATTCAGAATAATATACCTGAATCCGGTATATTTTATACTCAATTGAGAATCATGCATATATCTGATTCCGGTATCAAATCTACCCTATTCGGGTATAATTTTTTTTGTCTCTTAGAGTGGTTTTAGAAGAAAATGCTAAAAGGTTCTTCACCATTTGCTTCTAAAACCACTGGTTAACTAGACAATTAAGTAATCCTCTGAAGGATTTTGATCCTAAGTAACAATTACCGAGCAGTATATGGGTCTATACTGTTATCGAATTGTTTTAGGGTGAATCATTTGAAATTTTTTGCTGGAAATTCCATTCCTCACAAAAAAATGTTTCCTGGCATTTCTCTCGGAAACCATTCATTTCCGAGGTGATCCTATATTTAATAAAAATGTAACTTATTGCTCGTTAACTTTTAAACTGTTGACTAAAATTTAGGGTGCGTGCTTCAGAAGCTTCATCAAGTGATAATTCAACTAAAACTTCAAAGAATTTCGGCATTGAAAATTTAAAATTTGATAGAAAAAGCAATGAAAACTAAATTGAAATTCAATAATCCTTTGAACAGCGACAGAAAGTAAGGAAATTCAAGTCAGGATAATAGTGAATTTTCAATTAATTGGTCTCATTGTTTTCGTACTGCTCAAAAATTTGGTATTCCGTTGACTTGTCAGTGAATTAAAGATTGTTTCATTATTATTAGTAGCCTATGTGGCGGCACTGATTGCAATTATATTTGTTGTGAAGTCAATTAATGATGAAATATCCCAACGGACGACCATATGATCCTCTGTAGAAAAATTCTCTCGTCAAGGTATGAAGTATCACGTATGAAAAAATTCTATAGGATTTCCTGTAGGGCCATTCCAGGACCATTTCCTGTAGGATTTTCCAGATAGATTTCCTATAGGATTTCATATGAGATTTTGAACAGATTTCCTATGAAATTTAGGGGCATAAGGGTCACGATGAGGGTCAAAAGGGTCATGTGTGGGTCATATATGGGTCATTCAACGTCATTAGGGTCATTTAAGTATTGTTGTAACCGGTGAAAAGGGGGATTGCCTCAGGCCAACGAGGAAAATTATCAGTCACGACGAGGATGAATCGATTACCATTGAGTGTTTTTGGTAATGGACCTAGAATGTCGACTGCAATGCGTTCGAAAGGAAAACCAACATTATAAATTTGCAATTCTTCTCTGGCCCGCCGTGATGGACCATCTCGGCTAAAACAAACAGAGCATCTGTGACACCAATTCTCAACATCGAACTTACATGAAACCCAGTAGAATCATTTTCGAATACTATCCAACATTTTGTTGACTTTGAAGTGGCCACCAAGAGGAGATGAGTGAGCGGTTTTGAGAATCTTTTTTGTGGCTGAACAAGGAACAACGATTTGAAGGATAATTTTCGATTTGTCAGATGATTCCCATCGACGATAAAGAATATTTCCTCTCAGCTCTAAAGAATCCCAATAAAGCAGATAAACTTTGACATCGGAACCGAGGTGTGAAACTTCGTGCCACTCGGGGTGTTTATTTTGTTGTTTAGATTCAATCAGCATGTGGAGAGTTGGATCCTGAGATTGCAACACACACCAATCATGATCACTGTCAGAAATGCAAATGGTTCGATACACACGTTTCTCGTCCTCCTCATCTAGTAAGTTGAGTCTCTCGCACTTAGGACAGGAGCAAGAACGCCTAGATAAACCATCCGCATTGCCATAAAGATGACCGGGTCTGTGAACAATCTCAAAATCGTAGGTAAATAGTATTTCGATCCAACGAGCTACTAGATCTTGAGGGTTTTTAAATGAAAGGAGCCATTTCAAAGCTGCGTGATCAGTTCTGATTAAAAAATTGCTCACCAAAAGATAATGGTTGAAATGTTCAACAGAAGAAACTACTGCCAAGAGTTCTCTTCGTGTAACGCAATAGTTTCGTTGAGATTTGTTTAAACATTTGCTGAAATAAGCGATTACCGTTTCTTCATCATTCTGGATTTGTGAGAGAGTAGCTCCGATGGCGAATTTTGATGCATCAGTATCCAGAATGAAGGCAGAATTGGGAATTGGAACAGATCGAATGGGAGGAGTAGTAAGGATCGATTTCAATTGATCGAAGCTCGCTTGGGTTTCAGAATTCCATCTAAACGGAACTTTGTCCTCTGTTAGAATGTGTAAAGGTTTAGCGATTTGAGCAAAACCTTTCACATATTTCCTGTAATAAGAACACAATCCAAGGAAGCTTTTAACTTGACGTTTAGTTCGAGGAGTTGGCCAATCAGAAATGGATGAAGTTTAGGTTAGACGCAGCTAAACGCAAAAATACAAGTTCAAGATTCCGTAAATGTTCATCGAAGTTACGATCGAAGACGATGATGTTATCTAGGAATACACGACAGATTGTTTGATTTAACCCTCGTAAAACTTCGCTCATTATTCTGACAAAAGTTGCGGGGGCATTGCAAAGACCAAAGGGAAGGACTCTAAATTGCCATAACTCATCACCGATGGCAAAAGCTGTTTTTTCCTTGTCTCGAGAATCTAATTCAACCTGTCGATACCCGCTTTTTAAATCGATAGTTGAGAATCAACGGGATCCATAGCTTGCATCAAAAATTTCTTCGTCGCGGGGTAAAGGCATCGAATCTTCTTTGGTGACAGCGTTTAGCTGGCGATCATCCATGCAAAACCGTAATGAAGTATCTTTTTTCTGCCTTAGAACAACAGGAGATGCCCAAGGACAATAACTGGGTTCAATGATCTCTTGTTCTTTCATTTCTTCAAGTAAATGGAAAACTTTGTCGCGGAAGTGAAAGGGAACTCTACGGGGATTTTGTTTGATTGGATTACAATTTTCGGTGATTATTCTGGCTTAGAGCCTGGGTATCTACGGAGGTCGTTGGAATTGGAAGAAAAACATTCTTGATATGATACAAGAAAGTTTTTCAATTTTTGTTGTTGGTTTGACTTCAATAACTCGCAGGCATTTTCAGAGAGTTGAATTAAAAATTCAAGGATGTTTGAGGAAAGTCTAGGAATTTCCTGAGAAATAGTCTCCCTGGTGATCCAGGAGCCACGGTACTTGCGTGGCTGTTGGTGGCTAATAGGATGGTCATTTTCTGGAGCTAAAAAGGGGGAAATGATATCTGAAAACATAATAAACGTGGATAGACGAATTATTAGTTTATATTTGCACTGTTTATAACATTGTTTTCTATCAATTGATTGAAATTAATGTGAGTGTATATAATGATAATACAAGACCCGTAGGGGGAATGCCGGGAGATGGCGGCAGTGTCGGTATCCCAACGGGGTCGGTCAAGTCGACAGGAGTCGCAGCCAGAATAAGTGAGACCCCAACAGAGGTGGGGCGCCACGGTCGATTCTAACGGCTGGGCGAGCAGCCTGTGCCGGTAACTCGGCAGTAGGGCCAGAAGAAGAATATCCATGGATTTTTGGAGTGGGGGACGAGCATATGAGTGGGAATTACGTAAAGTGGGGGTATCCTGGGCAGGGAAAACATCTGCTAGAAGCCCTATAGCAGTCCCGCTGTCACAGGGGTCGGTTCGAAGGGGGGTTTGTGTCCTCCTTGTCCTCAATATTTACTTTATGTTTTTCCGTTGATTCATTCGCCCGCTAATTAATATTAAGGGATGAGACGAGGACTTTTCGATGGAGAATTAGGTTCCCCATCTATCAACCCCCGTTTCATCCCTTAATCTTTGTTATAAAAAAATTAAAACTGCGACGAAAGTCACGGTGCTATGAGAAACCCAATGGTTTCTCGGCGCAGAGTGCCCCCCCAATAATTCGCCCGCCAATTAAAAAATCGTCTCTCCCCTCCTAATTAACATTAAGGAATGAAACCAACGCTGTTCGATGGAGAATTAAATTCCCCATCCAGCAACCCCCGTTTGATCCCTTAATCTCTGTAATAGAAAAATAAAAACTGCGACGCAATTTACGGCGCTATGAAAAATCTTAATGGATAACTCGCCCGCCAATTAAAAAATCGTCTCTCCCCTCCTAATTAATATTAAGGAATGGAACCAACGCTGCTCGATGGAGAAT
>NW_021680371.1:8020-8099 GCF_001412515.2 Diachasma alloeum | reverse complement strand
CTCCTAATTAACATGAAAGACTGAAACCAATGCTGTTCGATGGAGAATTAAATTCCCCATACAGCAACCCCCGTTTCAT
>NW_021680371.1:7536-7696 GCF_001412515.2 Diachasma alloeum | reverse complement strand
AATTCATATTAAGGAATGAAACCAATGCTGTTCGATAGAGAATTAATTTCCCCATCCATCAACCCCCGTTTCATCTCTTAATCTCTGTAATCAAAAAAGAAAAACTGCGACGAAAGTCGCGGCGCTATGAAAAACCTAATGGTTTCTCGGCGCAGTGACT
>NW_021680371.1:4799-7227 GCF_001412515.2 Diachasma alloeum | reverse complement strand
TCGCCCGCTAATTCAAAAATCGTCTCTCCCCCCCTAGATAACAATAAGGGATGAAAGCAATACTGTTCGATGGAGAATTAAATTCCCCATCCATCAACCCCCGTTTCATCTCTTAATCTCTGTAATAAAAAAATAAAAACTGCGACGAAAGTCGCGGCGCTATGAAAAACTCAATGGTTTCTCGGCGCAGTGACTCCCGACAACTCGCCCGCTAATTAAAAAATCGTATCTCTGCTCCTAATTAACATTAAGGAATGAAACCAATGCTGTTCGATGGAGAATTAAATTCCCCATCCATCAACCCCCGTTTCATCCCTTAATCTCTGTAATAAAAAAATAAAAACTGCGACGAAAGTCGCGGCGCTATGAAAAACTCAATGGTTTCTCGGCGCAGTGACTCCCGACAACTCGCCCGCTAATTAAAAAATCGTATCTCTCCTCCTAATTAACATTAAGGAATGAAACCAATGCTGTTCGATGGAGAATTAAATTCCCCATCCTTCAACCCCCGTTTCATTCCTTAATCTCTGTAATAAAAAAATAAAAACTGCGACGAAAGTCGCGGCGCTATGAAAAACTCAATGGTTTCTCGGCGCAGTGACTCCCGACAACTCGCCCGCTAATTAAAAAATCGTCTCTCTCCTCCTAATTAACATTAAGGAATGAAACCAATGCTGTTCGATGGAGAATTAAATTCCCCATCCATCAATCCCCGTTTCATCCCTTAATCTCTGTAATCAAAAAATAAAAACTGCGACGAAAGTCGCGGCGCAATGAAAAACCTAATGGTCTCTCGGCGCAGTGACTCCCCTTAACTCGCCCGCTAATTAAAGAATGGTCTCTCCCCGCCTAACTCGCCCGCTAATTAAAGAATCGTCTCTCCCCGTTTAATTGATATTAAGGAATGAAACCAATGCTGTTCGATGGAGAATTAAATTCCCCATCCATCAACCCCTGTTTCATCCCTTAATCTCTGTAATCAAAAAATAAAAACTGCGACGAAAGTCTCGGCGCTATGAAAAACTTGATGGATAACTTGCCCGCTAATAAAAAAATCGCCTCTCCTCTCCTAATTAATATTAAGGAATGAAACCAATGCTGTTAGATGGAGAATTAAATTCCCCATCCATCAATTTGCGATTCATCCCTTAATCTCTGTAATCAAAAAACAAAAACTGCTATGAAATTCGCGGCGTTATGAGAAACCTAATGGATAACTCGCCCGCTAATTAAAAAATCATCTCTCCCCTCCTATTTAACATTAAGAAATGAAACCAATGCTGTTCGATGGAGAATTAAATTCCCCATCCAGCAACCTCCGTCGCATCCCTTAATCTTGTAATAAAAAAATTGAAACTGCGACGAAAGTCACGGCGCTATGAGAAACCGAATGGTTTCTCGGCGCAGAGTGCCACCCCAATAATTCGCCCGCTAATTAAAAAATCTCTCTTCCCCTAATTAACAATAAGGGATGAAACCAATGCTGTTCGATGGAGAATTATATTCCCCATCCAGCAACCCCCGTTTCATCTGTTAATCTGTCTAATAAAAAAATAAAAACTGCGACGAAAGTCACGGCGCAATGAAAAACCTAATGGTCTCTCGGCGTAGTGACTCCCGATAACTCGCCCGCTAATTAAAAAATCGTCTCTCCCCTCCTAATTAACATTAAGGAATGAAACCAATGCTGTTCGATAGCGACTTAAATTCCCCATCCAGCAACCCTCGTTTCATCCCTTAATCTCTGTAATAAAAAAATAAACACTGCGACGAAAGTCACGGCGCAATGAAAAACCTAATGGTCTCTCGGCGCAGTGACTCCCGATAACTCGCCCGCTACTTAAAGAATCGTCTCTCCCCGCCTAATTAATATTAAGGAATGAAACCGATGCTGTTCGATGGAGAATTAAATTCCCCATCCATCAACCCCCGTTTCATCCCTTAACCTCTGTCGAATTAGAATTAGAATTAGAATATGCGCGGCTGGTCACTTAAAGCGCCCAGAGTCACCTAAATCATACGATCTTTTGTAACAACCGCCTTAGTGTCGGTCAGTCACACAGCCCTGTGTTTCTCACTAGGCTAATAAGGCTTGTGACAGCTGCATGTTGTAAGTCCTCTGGTTCTAGGAAAGCCTGGCCCCAGATTTTATAGCGACGGAGTGCTAATAGTGGGCATTCACGTAAAATATGGATAACGCCCTCCTTATCGCTTCCGCACAGTCTACAGTCTTCTTGTTCTGCAAGTTTCATGTTGAACAGATGAGCTCTGAGAGCTGTATGACCCGTGAGGAGCCCCATTGCTACCCTCAGATATCCTCTGTGCAGCTCCAGAAGCTTTCTGGTTCTATCTCTTAGTTGCCCCCTCATAAGCAGTTTCGCTTGTCTGCAGGTCACAACTTTCTCCCAACGCCTGACATGATCTCGCC
>NW_021680371.1:1745-2003 GCF_001412515.2 Diachasma alloeum | reverse complement strand
CTAATATGAGGGTGGGGTAAAACGGGACGGCGGGGTACAATGAAACAGCCTGGCAAATTGGACGATAGTCAAATTTGACCGGCGACGAAATAGGACGACAAGGTGAATTATAATGGGATGAAGGAGTAAGACAGAATAAGGGTTTAAAGCGGATCCGCCTCAACCAGTTATTTCGTCTTATCCCGCTATCCCATTTTACCCCATAGCCAGGTTAGTGCGCCGACCAATTCACTTTGTTGTCCTATTTCCCCCCCCCCC
>NW_021680371.1:1439-1535 GCF_001412515.2 Diachasma alloeum | reverse complement strand
ATTTTGTTCGCCACTCATCCCACTTTACCCCACGATATAATTGGTCCATCACCCGCGATCACCAGATTATCTTGTCTTGCTCCGTCGTCCAATTTA
>NW_021680371.1:0-1241 GCF_001412515.2 Diachasma alloeum | reverse complement strand
TGAGAGACTCTAGTCTCTACCGTGTTGGCGAAGATTCAGATAGACTCGAGTCTCTCACCAAAGACTCTCCGAGATGCGAAACCGGTTACGGAAGATCCAGGCAGACTGATTTTAGTCTTTCACCGTCGTGGAGAGATCCAATAGACTAAAATTTTTTATCCCGGGGCGCCTATGGCAAAACCCTTGACCGCCAGTTGTCCCTCAATCAGTCCCACCAGGTGATGTAAGGCGGTATCTGTTGATCTTCCCTCCATGTATGCATATTGACAGGGGGAGAGGGATCTGTCAGCCAAGGGCCCGGCCTTGATGTGTCTATCCACCAGCCTCTCCAGGGTCTTCAGGATGAAGGATGTNTGAATACTATCCTAATTTCATTCCACACACTAGGGACATGTTTCAGGGCTATACTGGCTCTGAGTATCTTGGTTAGGGGTCCTGCGATAGTCTCTATCCCTTCCTGTAATAGGGCTGGGTAGATCCCGTCTGGTCCCGGTGCCTTGAAGGGTTCAAAGGGTTTGATAGTCCACTTGACCCCCCAGGGTTGCACTACTTTATTTGCCAATGCCCAATCATGTGTTTCGTAGACATCCCTCTGATTTTGCATTGTTTCTTTGTCCCTTTCCTGGGCCTGTATGAAGCCTGGAAAGTGAGTGTTCATTAGGAGTTTCAGAGTCTCTCCCATGGTTTCCATGTGGCGGCCATCTGGTGCCCGTAGGCTCCCTAGATATGGAGTCTTGTTTGTTCCGAGGATTTTTACTAGCCTAGAGGTCTCCGATTGACTCTCCACGTTGCTTGTGAAAGCCCTCCAGCAGTCCTCTTTGGATGCCTTTATTGCGTTATTGTAATCTGCGAGCAAGCCTCTGTAAGTTTTCCATGCGTCGTCCTTACGGGGGCCCGCTCTCATGTTCTTAGCTTTGTTAAAAGCTTTTCTAGCCTTGCCCCTCTGCCCACCGAGTTTCTCTGACCACCAAGGAGTCTCAGTAGGCTGCCCTTTCGGGACTAGCCTGCAGTTTGTCTCGAAGGAGTCCATGATGGCCGGTCGAGGGCAATCGAAGCCTCCTCCAGCTGCTTTTTGTTGTTAAATCTGAGGATGATATCCCTACGATTGTCAGATAGACTTTCTCGGTAATTTCTCCAGTTTGTTCGTCTTGGGTTTCTTACCCATTCCGTTTCTNATGCCTTTATTGCGTTATTGTAATCTGCGAGCAAGCCTCTGTAAGTTTTCCATGCGTCGTCCTTAC
>NW_021680370.1:1020411-1023578 GCF_001412515.2 Diachasma alloeum | reverse complement strand
ATTGATATTATATTCTTTCATTAATCCGTGAAATTCAGAATTGTAGAATACTTTCCCACCATCAACATACAAATGTGTCGGCACACGCCCCCGTTGGAGAATGGAACTCATAGCTCTCGTCACATCCTGAGCATTTTTTCTTTTTATCGGCTCAGCCCACGCATACTTGGAAAAAATATCGATTACAGTCAGTAAAAATCTATTTCCATTATTGCTTTTCGCGTAAGCCGTCATATCCACCAAATCTGCCTGCCATGTTTCATCCAGATCACGAATGTTGACTCGTCGCCGAGGATAATTTCTTCGTGCTGGACGATGTAATTCTGTCACAACATCCAATTTATTCTCCGACATTTTTGGGGTCGCTCGGTATTCTTTCCACTAGTCTCATTAATCTACCAATTCTTTTATTAATATCTGCACACTTGCGTTTTATATCAATTTGCAATTCGTTAATTTTTATATTTTGAGTCTCTAGAGTAACAGCATCGTGCGGGTCCACTGGTGTTGCAACATTACTCAGCCTTTTATCCTGAAGATTATAATTACCATCTGCAGTTAGTTTATAACCAACGCCAGGTGGGCCTCGATTGTGGCAGCCACTATCAGACGTCAAGTGGCGACCAAACACGTCAACACTCATTTCGCAAATGACAACAGATGGCAATGTGCATACTCTAATATATAATCCCCGACTCGCGAAGTTCTTCAATAGTTGATATAATTTCGTTATCATGACTAGGATTTCCAGCTCTTTGTGATGCCACTAGTAATCGAAGACGGTCCACAAGTTCATTTGGATCATCCCAATAAATGTAGTCCACTCTGCTGAGTCGCTGAGCTCTCATGAAAGTAGGTAAAAGCCCCATGCCAGAGTACTTTGATCCAGCAAAATGTGAAATATATTTATCATATTTCTCACCATTCAGCTCTCGGATGCCTCCGCGAGATTTATAATTTTTTTGATGCCCATTAGTTGCAAGTATGATATTCTTATATGCATCAATATCACTCTCACTAATTAGAGTGTTATCAGGATTTTTCATGAAAAGAAGCTCCAATAATCCCTCAGTACAAGCGTATTTCATGGTTTTTACTTTAATAAATTCATCCTCAAAAAATATGGGAGAGTCTCCAATCATAAAATTATGTGTAAGTTTGCGAACACCATAAGCCTTGTCCCATTTTGTTGTGTTGATTTGTGCCAAATATTTCCCCGCAAGAGTGTTGGCATCTTCTTCTGTCTCTATCTCTTCAGTGCTGGTCTTTGAACTTTTACTCAGAATGCGTGAGCTGCCAATGGCTGGAAGTATAGTAGCATCATGTGAATTTCCCAAGGATGGAATGATAGTCTCATTCAAAGTGTAATCAAATGAAGAATCGTCAGCTGTAGTCCCATAACTGTCTTCAGAGGCATCTCTACGCGACAACATCTGCTTTGGGGTACTCCTATATCTGAGTTTTCGTTGATTCTTGTAATCAATGGATTGCTTTCTATCATCAGTCAATTCAATTTTTTGTCTACTGTCATCGAATGATTTTGCATTTCGAGCGGCTAATTCCTGAAGCGGTCTCACAATGGGTTTGAGAACTTCATTCATTGTTTCAGCAACATTATCTCTGCCTAATTTCAACAGGTTATGTTTTCGTTGAATAGCTTTTCGTGCATTGGAAATTTGACGTAAAAGCTCTTGTTGTTTGGACAATTCACCGTTGTGGGGGGTCATGTTGACTCGCTGGAATCTATCTCACAAGTGTTTACTTCTTGCTCCCACAACTGTTATGTATTCGAATGAAACAATCGAAATTTTTCCTATATCAACCCCCATCAATGTCACTATCTTTATCAATAACTAGAAAGGTATAATTGTCTTTCCAATAGGCTGAGTACAATTCTTTGAATTTCTCGAATGACATATCTGTGTTCACATGATCGTTATAAATATGTCTCAAATTCATTTCATCCTGTTTAAATAATACGAGAAAATTGACATTGTCACGCACCAAATGTTTTGGGATGCGANTTGCAAGTATGATATTCTTATATGCATCAATATCACTCTCACTAATTAGAGTTTTATCAGGNACCAAATGTTTTGGGATGCGAGCATATGACTGACACAAATAAAAACTGTCGACATTTTTATGTCTCCCCATACAAAAATATGCCTTGATATTATTTTGTTTCTCGCATGCCACATCGTCGAATATGAACAGTGAATGCTCTTTTGCATTATCTACCGAGACAACTTCCTCATTGTCTGGGAATGGATAATACTTCATGTCATCAAGAGGTTCCAGTAAACTTTGTAAAAATTGATATTTGGGTTGATTGAGGGACTTCGAATACACATAAATATTCGAAAACCTGAGACCATTAGGATGAATCATGAGACTCAGTAGGGCATTAGTTTTCCCACAATTTGATAGACCACAGAAAACCGCGCGAATCGTATTTGGTAGCAATTGGCCGTGACGTTTCGGTTTATTGGTATCTTTCACAGTTACTGAATCGAAATTAATGACGGGTAAACCGCTGAGATGTGTACTGAACTCCATCTTTATGACAACTGCGGCAGAAACCTATAAATTGATTGTTTTATAGCAAAAATTAGTCAGTTCCGCTTCAGACATGATTGTGCACAGATCGCGCGCTAGCAAAAAGGGGAAAGGATTGTTGAACAACGTCATCAACAATCTTCCCGTTGAATTGCATTTGCCAGGCTACCAGTACTGTGGACCAGGCACGAAATTAACGAAAAGATTAGCTCGAGGAGATCCTGGGATTAATCCACTCGATGCTGCTTGTAAGGCGCATGACATTGCCTACTCAAAAAATCGTCAGAATATTTCAGCACGACACGAAGCTGATAAAGTACTTGCAGAGCAAGCCTGGCAACGCGTTTCAGCATCAGATGCCAGTGTGGGGGAAAAGGCAGCCGCTTTATTGGTAACAAACGCTATGAAAGCTAAAACAAAATTAGGCATGGGTGTGAAAAAATCAGGCACGGGTGTAAGAAAATTAGGCATGGGTGTGAAACAATCAGGCACGGGCGTGAAAAAATCAGGCATTGCCATGAAGATTAGAAAAAATCAGGTATGGGAGTAACAAAACGTGTGGCTAAGAAGAAGAAGAGGAGAGTGAAACCTAAAAAGCGAGTCACAAT
>NW_021680370.1:1008887-1020050 GCF_001412515.2 Diachasma alloeum | reverse complement strand
TTTTAATTCCATTCCAAACGTTGATACGAGCAATAATAAATTGCACATAGCTGATACAATCCTCACCATTCCGACGGGAAGTTACGAGATCGATGATATCTCAAAATTTATTGTAAGAAGTGTGGAAAAGGATAATATTGATATAAAAATCAGAAGTAACAATAACACGTTACGGAGTGAAGTGTCATGCAATAAGGATTTGGACTTGAGGCCTGCAAATTCGATCGGTCGTCTCCTTGGTTTTACCCCTAGGGTTTTAGAGGCCCATAAAACTCATCAGTCTGATCAGCCTGTAGCCATTCTCAAAGTGAACGCTCTACGAGTTGAATGTAATATCACCACTGGAGCATACAACAACAGTGATAAAGTTCATACAATTCATGAATTTTTTCCTGTGGTGCCCCCTGGGTATAAAATTGTCGAAGTACCATCGCAAGTTATTTATTTACCAGTGTCTGTAAAAACGACAACCGATTTACAACTCCGCATCGTTGATGAAGACGGGGACTTGCNTCCTGTGGTGCCCCCTGGGTATAAAATTGTCGAAGTACCATCGCAAGTTATTTATTTACCAGTGTCTGTAAAAACGATAACCGATTTACAACTCCGAATCGTTGATCAAGACGGGGACTTGGTGAATTTTAGAGGCGAAACAATTACCATCAGGCTACACATCAAATCTATTGTATAATCATGGGCATAGTATATAATCGTAAGATTGGCTACTCCTATAAAAGCCCCCAATCATGCCTCGCTTCAATCACTTCGCATGCTGGTTTCAAGGGGTTAACACCTCAGAACGTGAAGTTTCTCAAGAGTCTCGGTCTGGCCGTAAGACAAAGTGGAAAAAACGTCTTTGTCAAGTAAAAATCTTATTCGCCTGTTGTATATCATGGAGGAAAGCCTGAATATCAAACTCCCCCCGGTGTTTGAAGATTCCATCGCTCACTATGAGATCCATGCACATCAGCCATATACCTCGACGGCACTGGATAATAGCGATGAAATTCGCATCACTGTACAAAATCAAGATCTTTGTATTTTACCAAGTAAAAGTTACTTGCACATCACGGGTAAATTGCTCAAATCGGACAATGCCATCTCTACAACTACAAGCTTCGTGAATAACGCCATTTGTCATCTATTCCAAGAGATCCGCTATGAAATTAATGCTATTGAAATTGATAAAGTGAAGAACGTGGGGATTACTACTCTCATGAAAAATTTCGTGTCATTAACACCAAATCAAAGTATCTCAATGGAAAATGCCGGATGGTTGGGTGTGCAAGAGAAATTGAGTTTAACTGATGGCAATGGTTGCTTTGACATCTCCATCCCATTGGGCATGTTGCTGGGATTTGCTGAAGATTATCGGAAAATCATGGTCAATGTGAAACATGAGTTGGTTCTAGTCAGAGCTCGCCATGATAACAATGCTTTGATTCAAACCGCCAAAGAAGATGTGAAGATCAATTTTATGAGAATTGAGTGGATGGTTCCATATGTGTCATTATCGGATACTAAGAAGATTGAGTTGCTCAATTTCATCCAGAAAGATCCCGCAATATCGATGAGCTTCAGATCATGGGAATTATATGAGTATCCAATGCTTCCAGCGACAACAAAACACGTGTGGACGGTGAAAACCGCAACTCAGCTTGAGAAACCACGTTATGTCATTCTAGGCTTCCAAACAGATCGAAAAAATAGAAATAAGAAAAATGCTAGCAATTTTGATCATTGTAGTATCATCGATGTGAAATTATTCCTAAATTCCCAACGTTATCCATATGGAAATTTGGATGTAGACATGACTAAAAATCAGTATTCGATACTATATGACATGTATTCAAACTTTCAATCATCATATTATGATCAACAAGCGAATAATCCATTATTGACAAAAGCACAATTTGCAGCGATTACACCCCTGGTAGTCATCGATTGCTCTAAACAAAATGAATCCTTGAAATTTGGACCTGTGGATGTCCGCCTGGAGTTTGAAACAAAAATAAGTTTTTCTCCGGAAACAGCTGCTTATTGTCTCATTTTGCACGATCGAGTAGTACATTACAACCCGATAAGCGGAGGAGTAAGAAAAGTAATCTAAAGAGGAGGAGGGGCGAGAGGGGTATAAATTCTCATCACGATAGAAATATTTCATCAGTTGCGATGGAGGTGCTCGTGGACGTACAAGGTTTCCAAACGCTCTCCAACGAGTTCATCGTGAAAGAATTCGGATACACAGTTTTGGATTCTGGTGTAGGATACCCTAACGTTTGGTTTTTCAAGCCCCCATGGAGATTCTCCAGTTTATCAGCGAAGTATAGGAGGGTAGCTTTGTGGCTTGAGCGTCATCATCATGGATTACCCTGGAACTATGGGAATAGATCATACGAGCAAGTTGGACAATTAGTGCAAAAGTGGGAAAATATTGGTAGAATTTATGTGAAAGGGGAGGAGAAAAAAGAGTGGTTGAAAAAAATTTCTGGTCCTGTATTAGCACCGCTAGTAGTTAATATTGAAGAAATTTTCGATGATTGCCCATCACTAGCCAATTTCAAAGATTTACCATCTCGTACTTGTCCATTCCATAGTTATAGAGACGACAACAAGGCATGTGCCTTGAAAAATGTAGAGCTACTCAAAAACTGGATGATGAAGAAAAGAATAGTACGATCAGTAGATCGATCCGTCAATATTTACTTCAAATTGAACAATTTAAATTTGATGGATTGTGAAGATATTGCATATCTGCCACATTCATTTATAAGTTTCATCGCTGCATGCCATGTTGATCAGTGTTGGGACAAGTTGACTGATGCTATGAGAGCTGATTGGCACATCAAAAGATGTAGACGTTGTTTGGAGCATTATCAGACTGTCGAGGGTGATACTTTTGATGGACCACCACCTATGATAAGGGATTGTGTTAAATGTAATAATTCTTAAGGAAAAACAACAAAATATGTTTAATTATTATATTTATTCATGTTCTTCTTAGATACTATTACATTAGTTATAATCATAAAAAATCATTGTGTGAAAAAAAAAATTATCAATAAAGAAAAAAAAATGAAAATATTGTTCTATTTAATTTGTAAGTTAAGCAACAATTTCCTCATCCTCTGCATGGAATTTGATTTCGTTGTATTCACCACCCAAATACTCCAACTTTGGTGTGCCTTTCTTGATTTCATTCAGCAAATCTTCAAATTCTTTAGGATTATCAATGAAAAATTTTGATATCCTTCGGTTGAGGAAAACTGAATAAGCATTATTCAAATGGAGGATCACACTCATTCCATGCTTGGTTTTGACTTTGGAGGCAGCTGTGATGGTGTATAAATAGTTGCGTTTCAATTCAGATATTTTCACTAAGAGAAGTTCTTTGAACTCTGCAATAGTATTCATCACATTGAAATCTGCTTCATCTGCTTTATTTTCAACTTTCACGTTTGAATCAGGATGTAGGCGAAGATTGTTGTATTTCCCACCAAGATATTCCAACGTTGGTGAGCCCTTCTCAATATGTTGTTGGAAATTCTCGAACATCTTGGGATTTTCAGCGAAATACTTGGCCAGTCGAGTATTCACGAAAACTGTGTGAGTATCTGAGAGATGAAGAATAACACCAACTCCATACTTTGTCTCCACTTTGCGAGCTGCAGTGATGATATAAAATGCTCCAGCTTCCAGATCCGCCAGTTTGATAAGAGGAAGATTTTTCATTTGCGCCACAATGTTGATTTTGTTGAAATCCATGATGATTTTTTTTTTTTTTCACGTGGGTATGATAATTAAGCTTAAATTCGAGTCTTCTGCAGATTGGAGCAGAGTATTTTGATGTCACTTCGGTACTGTATAACTTGTTTCACTTTTTGAATGTTTTTCAAGAGAAGGTCTAAACGTTTCTTTAATTCCCGTCGTTTGAAGCTGTCCTTCATGGAGAGTGACAAGATGAACTGATGATATGTGCGGGAATTTTTTCGTTTATATACATAAATCCCCCACTCTTAAACCTTTCTTTTTTCAATAAATAATTTTTTACATTATTATTAATAACGTTTGTTTCTACGAGCGGTAATCATCAAAGGACTGATAATCTTAAGTTCAGGCAAAAATTCTTTGCATATATACATACTCCCTCCCCTTCTTTTTAAAATAAATATTTATATATTGATATCGTTATCAACAACAATTTCATATGAAGGGGGGCCGCAAACGAGAAAGTACCGGAAAACTCAAGTTCAGACATGTCAAGTGGAGCCAGGTGTCAATGTTTGAAGAAGAAGAGGAGCCCCTTCTATGATTTCTACAGTTGCGAAATAATTAACCCCTTCACTCACCCCCTCGCGGGGTGGATTGACTAGTTCCACCGAGAAGGTCCTTTGTAACGCAAAACCGCGAATCAAATTGATTAACCAGCGAATTAAATAACCCTTTCATCACTTCCAGGGGAAAAAATCGGGAATTAATCAATCAAACCGCGGATTAAACCGCGCATTAAACCGCGACCCCGCGAATCAAGCCGCGAGTTACACCGCAACCCCGCGAATGAATTAACCCTTTCATCACTTCGAGGGAAAAAATCGCGAATTAATTACTCAAACCGCGAATTAAACCGCGAATTAAACCACGACCCCCGCGAATCAAATCGCGAATTAAGCCGCGACCGTCTGTTTTTTAACTCTTGTTGTTGACGTATAGTATCCCCCTTCAAAGTTTGTTGTCGTCGATTAGAGTAGCTCCTCATGAGCACAAGAAAAAGTGAACTGATGCTGGAGTCTCGAAATGGAGACGTTATATAATCAAGCCCTCACCCCACCTCCCTGAAAATTTTTCAAGTTTTGTGTGCTCATGTATATAGATTGATTTATGATCCTCCATTGTTTTCCTGGAATGCATAAAAAAAATGAAAGTTTTTGTGACCTTTTTCCTTTGAACCCCTTTCTGTGATGACTCATTCATATCTCAGGAATTTGAAAAGTGTAAAAGTGACATTCGATGATTCCTGACCTCCGTTAATTTTTTCATCATTTCCTGGAATCCGTTCAAAAGTGAAAGTTCTGATGACCTTCTTGCTTTTAAACCCTTTCTGTGATGACTCATTCATATCTCAGGAATTTGAAAAATGTAGAGGTAGCATTTGATGATTTAAGACCCCCTTAATCTTCTTATCATTTCCTAGAATCCATGAAAGAGTGAAAGTTTTTATGACCTTTTTTTTTTGCTTTTAGCCCCTTCCTGAGATGACTCATTGATATCGCAGGTATTTGAAAACTGTACACCCCTCAAACTATTGTGACCCTCCTCAGGTATTTAAAGTAAAGAACCCGCGAATCAAAACCGCGATGTAAATCCGCGAATTAAACTGCAACCACGCGAATTGAACCGCGAATTAAACCGCGACCGCGCGAATTAATTAACCCTTTCATCACTTCGAGGGAAAAAATCGCGAATTAATTAATTAAACCGCGAATTAAACCGCGACCCCGCGAATCAAACCACGAATTGAACCGCGACCCCGCGAATTAATCAACCAGCCACCCACCCACTTTCATCTGATCCCCCTACTGGGCCCCAACGACCAGGTCGACGCCAAAAACGTTGCCCCAGAACCGGCATTACTACACTACTGTGATAGCAAACTTTTCCTATGTACTTTTTTTTGTACAGCGGATTAAGAGCTACAAAAACGGTCGATACAAAACCTTTGCTATCCCCGTTAAATTCGGAGATATTCCTATAAAACTTAGCTGAGAGCTGAATTAACTTGAACTGTTTCATCACTTCGCCTCTGAAATTTTGCTTTTCACTTGGAATTTTTTTTGTGATCTCTTCGGAACTTAAAAAATGATGTCAAGAGATATCACAATGATTAAAAATTTCCAAGTAAAAAACAAGTTATTTCCCTTTTTTTCGCTAAAATGTATTTCTTGATGGTTTGCGACCTTTAATGAATTTTCCATCTTAAAGCTCGCAAGAAATGCACAGTTTTTTAAATTATTATTTTTGAACGCATAGAACCGGCGAAATAAGGTATTTTTATCAGGCAAGAAAATCTAATTGGAGACAGAAAATAAGCGGTACCGAAATTCTGGAAAAAATCTGGAAAACTTTTTTCGTGTCACGGGACCTGAAAAACCCCCGTTTCGTGGTGCTGTGCGCCACGAAATTAGCGTTTTTCAGGTCCCTCGAGGCGAAACTTAATATCCACACCTCGGCATGGAAAACATATCACCCTCGCCCACGTACTTGTCATCCTCGCCTTCGGCTCGGAAGGCAATCTTGCACGTGGGGGACGGTGATCTGTTTTCCAAGGCTCGGGTAAGTAGTTATGCTAACGGGTCCTGGATAGTAGTTCGCAAAATCGCCACCAGATGCGCCATAAGGCGTGGAAGGTTCTGGAATGGTGGCGCCACCGTCGCGGAATTTTCTAGACAGATGACGTCATCGATGAATCACCTCATCAACTCGGTGGCGTGGTGGGGGTACTTCCTGAGTCCTGTTGGGACTTGTATAGAATATGATACTAGTGGCGGCACCACCGTCATGGAATTTTCTAGATGGATGACATCATCGATGAGTCATCGACATGCGTGATGGGGGAATCCCTCTAAGACCTTTTGGGACTTGTATGAAATATAATGACTTGTTGAAACTTGCATGAAATCGGATATTGGCGCCACCGTCGATCGTCCGTTCGAGATGGATGACGTAATCGATGAGTCATTCAGGCTGATGACTCATCGTTTCATTCGAATTAATGACTCATCGAGTCAGGGGGTAGTGGGGATATCTCATAATTCCTGTCGGGACTTGTATGAGATACGATACCGGTGAGAACTCGCAGGAAATAGGATATTATAATGAGTCATAACTTTCTTGGAATAAAAATTACATCATAACTTATTTGTTCGAGAATATTCTTAATTATTCGAAAATTTTCCATAACGGTTCAAATCGGGGTAGAGTGGGAGGAAGGTGTATAAAACCATCAGACTCCACAGGATTTAGCGTCAATCGTAAATTTGATTCGCTAGCAATACGATCTATAGGTTTGGTGGGTAATTATAATGTTGATGCTGGATGTGCAGGGTTTTCAACACCCAAAAAAGAAATTTATTGTCAAAGAACTGGCAGTGCAAGCAGTAGGAAAAAATGAGTGTGCCTGTCAGTAGTTAAGTAATGCCGGTTCTGGCGCAACGTTTTTGGCGTCGACCTGNGGAAGGTGTATAAAACCATCAGACCCCACAGGATTTAGCGTCAATCGTAAATTTGATTCGCTAGCAATACGATCTATAGGTTTGGTGGGTAATTATAATGTTGATGCTGGATGTGCAGGGTTTTCAACACCCAAAAAAGAAATTTATTGTCAATGAACTGGCAGTGCAATCAGTAGGCAAAAATGAGTGTGCCTGTCTGCTTTTCCAGCCCCCATGTGGATGGAATGAATTACCAAAGAAATACAAAAGGATGAACAAGTGGATAATCAGTAATCATCATGGAATCGCATGGGAAACAGAATCAATACCATATGATGAGCTTCATGAGACGATTACGCAAATTACAGAAGGAGTAAAAATTATCTTTGTGAATGGACTACAAAAAAAACAGTGGTTACAATCTCACACTGATAAAGTGATAATCGACTTAAATGATTTGGGGTGCTCAAAGGCAAAGGATATCAGTACCCCTAGATGTTGGAATCATCGAGAGCACAGTCTCATTGAAAATTATACCTGTGCATTTGAAAATTGCGGGAAACTGGTGAAATGGTACACAAATTACTTCGATTCGACTTTGGATTCATTCACTGATTTCTTCGATTGGATACAGGACATGCAAATGCTGCCAACAGATCCCAATCATTTCCTGAAGAGATTTCTTCTGAAATATGAATGGCAACACATCGATGAATTGTGGANCTTCGATTGGATACAGGACATGCAAATGCTGCCAACAGATCCCAATCATTTCCTGAAGAGATTTCTTCTGAAATATGGATGGCAACACATCGATGAATTGTGGGAGACATTGACAGAGAGGTTGAAAAACATGAGTGAAATTCAGGAGTACCGTCGATGTTATCAACATTATCCAACATCGATTAATGGAGGTGACACTGTGGATGGGCCTGTACCGCTGGTAAAAAATTGTCTCACTTGTGAATTATCCAACTGGATAATTTTCTCATCATAATGACATATCATATTACCTTATCAACAAATGTAAATCAATAAATAAAAAGTAAAAAAAAAAATATATATATACAATTTCGTTTTTTTTTCTATCCCTTCAACACCATTGTAATGTCCAAAAATTTTATACTAGAAATTTAAGACTAGAATAAATTTTATATAGGATCATAACTATAAGTTACATTATAATCCCATGTAATTGAGAACCAAACCCACAATTGTAAGCTAAATTGAGTACATTTCATCACTTGAACTCAATTAAAAATTCCAAAGGCACTGGAAACGAGTTCAACAGTGATGAAATGACACACTCAGCATGCCCCAATTACCCAATACTAAGATTCGTGCGCGAAGGAACGATTGCAAACCGATTAATTAAGACCCCAAAAACCGAATGAACTACTTCCCCATAAAAATCAAAAGAGTGGGAAAAGTCATACGACATTTTCCACCAATTAAAAATGGACTCGTTGGAGCCCATGTGACAAGTGACCCTAAAATTCATATAAAAATGTCAGAAAAATCTAAATTAAACAGTCTTGAAGCAGCGACGCAGCAGTAACAATTCTGGTGGAAATAGTTCATTTAATCGGTCCGGTTTTTCAATCCTTCCTTCGACTACACGGGATAGTACTGAATTAATAGTAAGTTACGAACAATTGAAATTATCCGGGAATAAAATTTCTTTAACCGAGAGTGGTGACTTTTCTTGCAAATAAGGAATTCGTTTATTGTGACGCGCTGTGGACAGTCTCAACCAAACTCTTAAAATCTTCAACTTCAACTGCCAAAAATTCATTAAAATATCAACGAGTAGAAGAAAGTGTTTCCGTGAAAGTATCCATAATAACCTTTAGCGCGACTAATTGCTGGTGAGGAAATTACGGATTTACCCAGGGATCTACAAATACATCGAATAATTTATAACTAACAGACCGAATTGTGAGTAGCAAAATTTGTAAACCCAAATTTGAATCCTTCAGATCATTCCAGGGATAGGGATTTTAGCTACCTAGATTTCTGTAAAATCACGCCCATGTTTTTGTAAACCGAGTAGTTACACAAAATATATTTAAATTCAAATTTGATTCCCACTACAACTCCAAATATCTTGATTAGAAATTCGTCTCAACTGAAGCCCTATCCTTAAATCAAGCCCTTTTTCCCTTATATTTTAAAAAAAGGTAAGAGTATAAAACTTTGCGTCGTCCGATAATTATAAAATTCAATAATTTTAGCTTTGATTTTAATGTGACAATTAAAACATGTCCATTTGACGCTAAAATCCTTCTCTGGACATAACAGCTAAAATTTCATGGCGCAGTCGGTAGGCCACGCCTCAATTTCCAATACTCTTATCTTTTTAATATTCTGAAATTTTTGAAACCCATTCTAGTCAATTGAATTCAAGTCAATAAATTAAAATTTCAGCTTTGAGAAATCCTTCGTAAATTTCAAATATTAGACTTTTCTTTGCAAAATTCAAATTCTCTTTGAAATAATTATAAGAGAAATTTTGTTTTCTTTTCCCAATTTTATTGGAAAAATCCCATAGAATCTTAATCCAAATTAACTTAATCTCAAAATTTAAAATTATTTAAATTATTGACTAATTAAATTATCTTCATAAAATGGCGAATCCGTCCTTCGTTAATATCAGTTACCCCGGAGACCCGGGTGACGCTGATCAAACCGTGTCCAGTTACAAAGAATATGTCAAAGCCCGAGACATTGCAAACAGCATTCCCATATTCTCCGGTACAAATGAGCACTGCTCTCTGCACGAATTTGAGTATGCATTGAGATCAAATCTTGCCTCCATTCCTAAAGCAGACGGAAAGAAAGAGGAATATATTAGACAAATACTCAAACGCCTTTTACCCCCAGCAAAATTCGTAGTGGCGAACAAACCCCTCTTTTCTGTAGAAACTATTCTTACTCACCTAATCAAGAGATTTAGAGGTCAATACGACTTAACGTATTATGTGAATAGAACACGCGGGCTGTTGAANTGAGTACGCGTTGAGATCAAATCTTGCCTCCATTCCTAAAGCAGACGGAAAGAAAGAAGAATATATTAGACAAATACTCAAACGCCTTTTACCCCTAGCGAAATTCGTAGTGGCGAACAAACCCCTCTTTTCTGTAGAAACTATTCTTACTCACCTAATCAAGAGATTTAGAGGTCAATACGACTTAACGTATTATGTGAATAGAACACGCGGGCTGTTGAAACTAAAAAATGAACCCTTGGAATCGTTCTTGGAGCGATTGGCAGCACTGGTCCAGTTCGGTCTGGGTACGATTTCTGGGGAAAATGAAGCTGAAAAACAAGTCCTCGAAAAACATCTCCAGACAGAGGCCATTAAACGGTTTAAAGAATACGCCCCTGCAAGCGTGAAGGAAAGTATTAGGCGCAACAACCTAAGAAAAATCTCAGAGATCCTTACACAACTAGAAACAGACGAATTCCGGGATACAGTCAAAGTACCAGCGTTGGAGATTGCTGATAACGGGCACTACAGGTACATCACGGAGTACCCCTCGATTCCAATCCATTCAGGGAGCTCTCTACCGCCCGAACTGTACGGGAAACAAATGCCACCTCAGCCGAGATACCAATACCAACAAAATCGGTCGTACAGTGAGTCATATAATCAGTCAAATACCCCGACATCATCGTCAAGCTACGGTCACAGAAACTATTCCGGACAGAGGAGAAATCAGGATCCTTCACGAGATCTAGTCACCGCTCTCCTCAACGAATATCTGCCATCCAACCGGAACAGGCAAGGCAACGGATACAGACAAACACCACCTCGACCACCGGGGCCACCTCTATCTATACCAGGACACACAGCTCATCCTGGTGACCCCCCTTCGCGCAGCTTTAACCCCGTCATCGCCTACGGTCAAACTCCGAACGACGAGGATGAATCTGACTATGAGGAACCAGCGG
>NW_021680370.1:1005165-1007357 GCF_001412515.2 Diachasma alloeum | reverse complement strand
TCCCTTGAAGGAATCCCAACGGACGAAAAATTGGAGGATGATACATTCATCACAGATCAAAACTCCACCGACGAGGAAACGCCTTCTATCATTGAAGAGGAAACTCGAATAGAGTAAAAGGATGAAGAACCAAATCCCACACCACGTCCACCATTGCACATGGAACGAATGGAACGAAACCTTGGNGAAAGAAACCTGGAAAAATTCTACGAATACATGGAGAAAATCTCGGAAAGGGATGAGGAAATATTCCAGGAACCCCTAGAGCCATTGCTAGACAAGCTGCTACCACTCTACAAAATGAGAAGAATCAGTCTGGGTCCAGAATTTAAAGAAAAACTGAATGAATCCTGTCAAGAATTTGAGAAGAAAATGGCTGAGTTGCAAAACCAGTCCAAACCCCTGATCAACTCAACTGACGAAATCTCAGAATTGACGACTTCCACTGACCACAATCCCGAAAAAACGGAGAAGGAAGAAATACCTCAATCCAGACATTCCGTGATATCGCAGCCAAAGGTCACACGAGAATCCTTACTGCCGACACCGAGGGCTATACAGTCACCTATGGCCGAATCTTCTCCGGAAAAGAAAAATTCTTCAATAGACCTAACCCCAAGAGAACTGTTCCCACGCACCGGAGAAATCCATCAAGCAACGCACTCCCAAGAAGCGGAAATTCCCCAAGCAAACGAAATTACACAACCGTCATCAGCGCAGCCATCGGGGGTGTCTTTGAATCCATACCCCAAATTCCTCCCGCCTGACCTTCCCACGAGCGAAGAGCACGGTTTCATACAGACCCAAGGAGAAATATCTCAGAACAAATCAAATGAGGAAACTATGGACGACAAGATCACAATACCGCAAAGTGACTATCAGCCTGCGAGCAACATCAAAGAAACTCGAGATGGACTAACATTTACCAGGGGAAACATTGCTCATTTCCTCGCAGCAGATGGAGAGATCAAAAAGCAAAACACCAAACTTTTAAGAGACCTCAATCTGATAGACCTGGAGGAAATATGTAAGCTCAATCCAAAACTAGGTCAAGTCATCGTCACGAAGTGCGGAAAATTCCGAACATTTACCCTCATTGCGAAGCAATGGCACTTCGAAAAAGTCAACAACCGGATACTAAAACTCTGCCTGAAAAATCTCAAAACCGCCATGGAAAAATACAAAATCACTGAAATAAAAATGGCATCTCAGGGCGACGAAATAGACGACAATATCAGAATACGATACTTCCTGGAGAAAGAATTTCAATTCCATCCAGCTACTGTAACTCTATGCCATGGTGGAATCCGGATGCCTCCAGCAGCCCTAAGACCAGAAATCATTAAGGAATGCCATGCAACTCTCCCCGGAGGACACAAAGGGACTGTGAAAACCTTCAACCGAGTAAGAGAAAGGTTCTACTGGCCCGGGATGAAGCAGGAAATAGAGAGATTTATCAAACTCTGCCGAACCTGTCAACTAGAGAAAATTCGAAGGGTGAAATTCCGACAGCCCATGCTCATCACCGAAACACCCAGCGAATGCTTCGAGAGAATCTCTATCGACACTGTAGGCCCCCTCCCAGCTACACGTATGGGTCACTGCCATATCTTGACGATACAAGATAACTTCTCCAAGCACTGCACCGCTGTACCCCTTAAGGATATCAAGGCTCACACTATCGCTCATGCACTAGCAACCAAGTATGTAGCCCTGTACGGATGCCCCAAGATAATCCTCTCAGATAAAGGGACCAGCTTCCTCAGCAAATTGTTCAATCAACTGGGAAAGGTCCTGAGATTCCACCATATAACGACATCTGGATATAGACCTCAGTCTAATGGAGCCCTTGAGAGAAGTCATCACGTACTAGCCAAATATCTGAAGACCTATATCGACGAATTCACCGACTGGGATGAGCTACTCCCCTTCGCCATGCTATCGTACAACACTACTGTGCATAGCTCAACAAATTTCACACCATTTGAAGTCCTGTATGGAAAAAGGGCAGTTCTCCCCTCCAACGTTACCGACGAAGATGAGCCAATACATACCTACAACGATTACATGGTAGACGTAATTAACAAATTGCAAAAAATTCACCAACTCGCCTTCGACCACCTAGAAAAGGCCAAACTACATTCCAAGGGCCTTTACGACCGAAACGCTAGACCAATAGACCTCAAAATAGG
>NW_021680370.1:977618-1005076 GCF_001412515.2 Diachasma alloeum | reverse complement strand
CGACGAAGATGAGCCAATACATACCTACAACGATTACATGGTAGACCTAATTAACAAATTGCAGAAAATTCACCAACTCGCCTTCGACCACCTAGAAAAGGCCAAACTACATTCCAAGGGCCTTTACGACCGAAACGCTAGACCAATAGACCTCAAAATAGGATAATTCGTCTACGTCGAGAAGGAGCCCAAGAAAATTGTATCAGGCCTACACCGGGCCCTACGATATTGTCGACATAACTGAAAAAGGAAACGTGTACCTAGAAAGCGAAGACGGACACCACTTCATGAAGCACCCAAACAAACTGAAACCCTGCGCAGAATGAGTCAATATCAATAAATTTAGTGATCCACCCTTCACGGCACAGACCACTCTAATTGAAATTTTGGAAATTCGACCTCGGGAATCGATGGCCCGTTCAATTACAAACATCAAAAATCCTAGACTTTATTTTGCGATAAAGTCAATATTTCGCGAGTTATGAGCACTTTTATGTTTTGGGACCCTTGCCCGTATCTGAGTGTATACGATTGAAAATGAAACCATTCCAGGGACATGAGTACAGACGGGTCAGGACGCACACTAGTTTACGTCGATGGCTCCTGCTCCTTTAACGGCTCAACCGATGCCAAAGCAGGAATCGGAGTGTGGTTCGCGGACAACCACCCCCTCAACACCCACAAAACTCTTCAAGGTACACGGGCCACCAACATCACCGCCGAAACAGCGGCCGCCATCGAAGCATGCCAAATATGTATTCGCCATGACATTTCGAGAATACGAATAATCACCGATTCCAAATACCTCATCAGCTGCATGACTGAGCACATAAAGAAATGGAAAAAAAATGGCTGGCTAAATGCTAAGTCCAAGCCCATTGTCAATCAAACACTCCTGAAACAGCTCGCCGAACTCACCCAGAAAATCGACGTCCAATTCGAATATACCCCAGGACACCAGGGAATATACGGGAACGAAAAAGCGGATGAACTAGCAAAAATAGGATCAGAAATAATACCCACCTAACCTAACTAGATCTAAGCCGAAACGTCTCATTACAAAAAAAAAAAACCCAAATTAAGCACAACAAACCCAAGNAACTCTTCAAGGTACACGGGCCACCAACATCACCGCCGAAACAGCGGCCGCCATCGAAGCATGCCAAATATGTATTCGCCATGACATTTCGAGAATACGAATAATCACCGATTCCAAATACCTCATCAGCTGCATGACTGAGCACATAAAGAAATGGAAAACAAATGGCTGGCTAAATGCTAAGTCCAAGCCCATTGTCAATCAAACACTCCTGAAACAGCTCGCCGAACTCACCCAGAAAATCGACGTCCAATTCAAATATACCCCAGGACACCAGGGAATATACGAGAACGAAAAAGCGGATGAACTAGCAAAAATAGGATCAGAAATAATACCCACCTAACCTAACTAGATCTAAGCCGAAACGTCTCATTACAAAAAAAAAAAACCCAAATTAAGCACAACAAACCCAAGCAAAAATTCTCCAACTTACAGAACACAATACCATGAGAGCTATCCTCATCATATGGACCACCGTTTGGGTAATTCAGGCCGAAACAGATTTAACACTCGATCAAATCTATCAACACGAATCTATAGACCACAACCCCGGACTCTACTATGAGAAAATCGACCAAATAAGAACAATCAACAGAAAATGGCGACTGATGCTCACAGTGGACATGCACAACCTCCTAGGACAACCACTACCCGGGATACAAACCATAGAAAAACATCAAACTGAATGCTATAAACACCAAGGAAAGCAAACCTGCGATAGAGTACTAGGCATACCCATGATGGACGAGTACAAGACAACACTCCAAACAATACAGAAACATCTGGAAAGAATCTGGAAAAGTCCAAAACAGAACCCCAAAAGACGTTATAGCAGATCCCCTTTACTAGGATTCGTGGGCACCATATCGAGATCCCTCTTCGGCACCATGGACTACAATGACCAAGAACACATCACCAAAGAAATTGATCGACTCTATCAAGACCAACAACAAATCACCCACCTAATCGGAAATTCAACTCACATCATCCAAGCTGAAATAAATGCCATAAAAAAAGAACACGAACTGAACTATGAGAAAATTAGAAAGGCCACAGATCGAATAAACGTCATAGCCTCCAACACCAACCTACTGTCCGACAAGTTGACTCAAGTGGAATATCTCGCAAGCCTCGACGAAACAGCTAGAGAAATACAACATGCCGCCAGAAAGTATCTAGAAACGACGCACAACATCCTCCATGCCATAGAAGACGCGAAACACGGGAAACTAAACCCCATCTTAATAAATAACCAGAAATTGGACAAAGCCATAGAGGAAATTGGAAAAAACATCACCGACAGCATCTTTCCCACATCTCCGGAAAAGACAGATTTGACCATCCTAAGCCAAATCAGTGACATGCACACCGGCTTCAACAATGGCTCCTTCCTCATAATCCTCGACATTCCACTACTAAGCAGAGACCTAATGGAACTCTACAAAATAATCCCCTGCAAAGTTCCCCAGAGAATCCACGGGAATCAAACACTTGCAGCATACGTAGAGCCACAAAATGAATACATCACAACCTCAAAATACACCAGCAGATATAGCCAAATGAACCGGGAACACCTGCAAACCTGCATTCCACTGGAAAACTGCCTAGCTTGCCCCAGAAACCTCCCCCTGAAGAAACCCAATGGAAAACAGAGCTGCGAATACCGCCTACTTACAAACACCAACGCCCAAGTCGACTCCACCATCTATCAGAACTGCAACATCAGAGTCACCAACAATCAAGACACACAATGGACTAAATTAACCAGCACCAATGGTTGGCTCTATGCCACCATACAACCAGAGACACTAGAAATAACCTGCACCAACCAACAAGCCACCAGCCTAACAATAAATGGCACAGGAATAATCCACCTAAATCCCAACTGCAAGGCAGAAACCGCCACAGCCGTCATCGAGGGTGCAGGATTAATCCAGACTCAACTCCCCATGATACTGGGGTTACGTAAAACAATAAACATANATGGACCAAATTAACCAGCACCAATGGTTGGCTCTATGCCACCATACAACTAGAGACACTAGAAATAACCTGCACCAACCAACAAGCCACCAGCCTAACAATAAATGGCACAGGAATAATCCACCTAAATCCCAACTGCAAGGCAGAAACCGCCACAGCCGTCATCGAGGGTGCAGGATTAATCCAGACTCAACTCCCCATGATACTGGGGTTACCTAAAACAATAAACATTTCAGCAATGGCACCAATACTAAACGAAAAACCAAAACCAATACACCCATTGAGCCAAATAAAACAACATATCTTACCCACATCAGATGAAAACAGGGAATTCGACGAATCACTCCAACACACCTTAAACGAGGCGGAAGAAATCGGACTCCACCATCAAGAGGAATACCACCATAGAATCCTCACCGCAACAAATGGCATCATCACCACCATTATCTTCCTATCCATGGTTGCATCTGCGCATACAGGCAAGGGCTGTCTATCATGAGCATTCTGTCATGCTTCTCCCTCTGCCAGAAGTCCAAGCAGAAACAAAGAAAATTCCAACGAAGAGTCGAAATTGGAACCCCAGAAATCCAAAGGATAGAAGAAACCTCAACAACAATTGCTACGGTCGGAATGCCCAGCTACCCAGCACCAACTCGAGCGCCGAAAAAGGAAGGGATCACCAAACCAAAACACGCCATCACAATCCCCAAACAGGATACTCCATCCGCCGTGGTTATCAACTACATCTAAAAATAAAAAGGTCAGACACGTGTCAATAAACAAACTTTATTGCATGAGTACAAACAACATCAGCCAACCAAAATATCCAGGCCAACTGCCAGAGCAACCCCTAAAATCCGCGAGGCAAATTCTTTCAGCAACCCTAAGGGCTCCCTCCTCCCCACCGTCGCCAAGAAGCCCTTGAAAATAAGGAGCTGTCTCCATAGCCTCCGTGCCTAAAAAGAAAAAAAAAATATATATATATGTATATACATACCACTTACCGTGGTCAGTTGATAAGAAGGCCCCAGAAAAGCGAGAAAGTTCAAAAGAACCTCCACGAACCTATCCACTGGGATCTCTTCCCCACAAACCTCCGACGCCACTGCCAGCAGCGTCTCCAACCGATCCCCTCCTAACACCTCCCTCACCTCTACCCTCCTTTCCTCCCACCACAAAAAGCTCTGGAGGAGATTCCCCTCCAGCTCGACCTCCCCAAAAACAACAGCGAAGGGACGAATCCCTGCACCCCCAGGAAGGTCGGGGACCTCCTCCACCTCCCTCTCACCATCAATCTCCAAAACTTCCCGAACAATACCTGGAGCCATCTACAAAAAAAAAAAATAATGATAATAATAATAATAATAATAATAAAAATACAAAACAACATGAATAAAATAAAAATACATTAAAATTACCACGGCTAATAAAGCACATAGAGAAATGCATATGCGCACACCGTCCAAAAAAAAAAAAAAATTATATATATGTATATAAATGGAAATATATCTATATACATATATATACATATGATAATATTTATTTATATACATCTATATAAATGAGCAAATAAACAATAACAAAAATAATCCATAGACATGAATAAACAAGAAATATAGCTACCCCCCCCCCGCCGCGTAACCGTGAAGAACATGCCGAACTTATCCTCCATTCCTCCTGGTGCGAATGTCGCACAAAGAGGAATGGATAAGAATACACCTATGCATAAGAGCGTGGAGGGTTTCAATCGGCCGTTCCTCTTTGTGCGACATTCGCACAGGCACAAGCCTCTCATCATACCCCCCTCACAACCCACCACAAGAACTTTAAAATTCAAAATTCACCAGAAACTACGAAACAACATAAATAAATAAAATAAGTATAGTAAAATATAATAAAATTAAAATAGCAAAACAAAAAAAAACAAAAAAAACCCCAAATGTTTGCATACAAAAGCAGCGAAACAAGAAAATCAACCACTGCACACGCGTCAAAAATAACATAGAAAATAGACAGGAAAATATCCCAAAGTACCGTAACGAACAAAATCCCTGGCACACAAACAAAATTAAGCTGAAACACTTCCCAAGTCACCGAGTGAGCGAAGAAAACTGACAGGTGAATCGGAAATACAATGTAATCCGAACTCCCAAGAATGTTATCGTCAGCACCCAGCCGCTCACGGCCACCGCTCGGTGCAAGATTACAAAAACAAAATAACTCTACCCATACTACACATAAAATTTAAAAATCCAACTCCTCAAAATTGCTTCCAAAATGCAACCAGAAACAATTATGAGGGGGGGCTGTAATGTCCAAAAATTTTATACTAGAAATTTAAGACTAGAATAAATTTTATATAAGATCATAACTATAAGTTACATTATAATCCCATGTAATTGAGAATCAAACCCACAATTGTAAGCTAAATTGAGTACATTTCATCACTTGAACTCAATTAAAAATTCCAAAGGCACTGGAAACGAGTTCAAAAGTGATGAAATGACACACTCAGCATGCCCCAATTACCCAATACTAAGATTCGTACGCGAAGGAACGATTGCAAACCGATTAATTAAGACCCCAAAAACTGAATGAACTACTTCCCCATGAAAATCAAAAGAGTGGGAAAAGTCATACGACATTTTCCACCAATTAAAAATGGACTCGTTGGAGCCCATGTGACAAGTGACCCTAAAATTCATATAAAAATGTCAGAAAAATCTAAATTAAACAGTCTTGAAGCAGCGACGGAGCAATAACAATTCTGGTGGAAATAGTTCATTTAATCGGTCCGGTTTTTCAATCCTTCCATAACTACACGGGATAGTACTGAATTAATAGTAAGTTACGAACAATTGAAATTATCCGGGAATAAAATTTCTTTAACCGGGAGTGGTGACTTTTCTTGCAAATAAGGAATTCGTTTATTGTAACGCGTTGTGGACAGTCTCAACCAAACTCTTAAAATCTTCAAACTCAACTGCCAAAAATTCATTAAAATATCAACTAGTAGAAGAAAGTGTTTCCGTGAAAGTATCCATAATAGCCTTTAGCGCGACTAATTGCTGGTGAGGAAATTACGGATTTACCCAGGGATCTACAAATACATCGAATAATTTATAACTAACAGACCGAATTGTGAGTAGCAAAATTTGTAAACCCAAATTTGAATCCTTCAGATCATTCTAGGGATAGGGATTTTAGCTACCTAGATTTCTGTAAAATCACGCCCATGTTTTTGTAAACCGAGTAGTTAAACAAAATATATTTAAATTCAAATTTGATTCCCACTACAACTCCAAATGTCTTGATTAGAAATTCGTCTCAACTGAAGCCCTATTCTTAAATCAAGCCCTTTTTCCCTTATATTTTAAAAAAAGGTAAGAGTATAAAACTTTCCGTCGTCCGATAATTATAAAATTCAATAATTTTAGCTTTGATTTTAATGTGACAATTAAAACATGTCCATTCGACGCTAAAATCCTTCTCTGGACATAACACCATATTTCTTCTATTTTCACCCTTATATAATCATTTCTAAAGGACTAAAATAATTTTAGAATAAAATAGCACTAGCGAGTATGCGTACAGAGAGAGAGAGTTCCCGAGTTCAAATCTCGGACATTTTTTTGTTTTCTTTTTTTCTCTTTTCATTTTCTTCCTTAAAATGGAGGAAATTAATCCTATATAAAAAGAGATTTGGGTCATTAATCGAACATGGCGGATCTCATGGAGATAATCGATCATTTTCATTTCGATTATTCATCATGGCGGCGCATCTGTGGCTCTACATTCATATGGGAAGTTTTATGAGAATGAGCAATGTCGCCACAGTGGCGCTGTTAAAAAAAGTGTACGTGAATTCAAATGTGTATATTTTGTATACGCGGATTTATTTATGATGAGTGGACTGGGAAATGATTCTGTACTGATAAAAGTCAAGAATTCTGAGGGTAGTTAAAATGATAGATAATTAGATAAACTGAATATGAGGGGAGAGAGAGAGAATTTTCTGAATAATTTTAACAAAAATATAAAAATAATATTTGAATAATAGACATTGTAGGAACTTAAAACATAATTTTCAAGAATAGTGGAAAATGGGGTTCATATCCAGAAAAAAAAAATGTCAAGGAGGAGTAATTACTTTTACACTTATTGTTTCTTATGAATAACATTATTTGTTTCTGGTGATATGGAAGCAATGGTAACAAGAAGTTTTCTGCTTATTCTTCTGAGAAGTTGAATTAACTCATCGCTAGCGAGATTGCTTATGAAACTGAAGTTGTGAGGTTTGAATCTTAGACTTATATATATATTTTTGTTCCTAGTACCGTTTCAAACTGCTCACTGGACTTGAGAATATGATTGGAAGGATCTAAATCTAGGAATGAATGATTCAAAAATAATATGAGATACCGCCATGACAATTTATTGATACTGATTACCTTTACATCATTTATTGTTAAACCACAGAAAGAAACTTATTTGTTTTGATCGATTCTCGCTTCAGATTTCGATGAAGTTGAAACGTGTCCCCTCACCAAGATATTTGAGTTTGATTTTTTTCTCTGCAACAGCATTCCGCAGCTTCTGTTCGAGTGTCTCATTACTGAGGATCACTTTTACGACACGTTCTGGTAAGAATACTGTGAATGTTTCATCGATGGTGATTATGATGCTTGGTCCAAACTTAGTTGATACCTTTCTGATCTCTGTGATGGGATAGATGATGCTAGGATCCAACTCAATCATCTTCTTCGTCGATAAGAAACTCTTGGATCCAGCGTTGTTAATTGATGAAAAATTCATCATATCAATATAACTGAAACAATTGAAGGAGAATGTTATTATTAATATCTTGATTGTCTGATTTTTATCACAAAATTCACTATCGATAAATGTATGAAAATTTAGTTACCGCTGCTGTTAGTTCGAAGATCGAAGTATTTCTTCTCAAGATTCTTTTCTCAACTAAACACTTTGATAGTGAGCGATGAACTGGTCTCGAAATCGTTCAGTGGGTTTATATATACTAGGCTTATCAAATTATGACATCATCTTACTCTGGAATCTTCGAGAAGACACTTGCGCCCTCTAGAATCTTCTCGAGTTACGTTTAGGGCTATTATTAGGGATGAATCATGAAAGAAATGACTCATCCTTTATCAAACTATGACGTCATCTCACTCAAGAAGACTCTTGCGCCATCTAGAGACTCCAGCGCCATCTCAGCGAGTTGAATCGAGACTGTTCTAGAATTTTCAAGGGTGAAACCTGAGATGATTTTTACTATTATTATTATTTTCCAAAAGATGACTCATTTTTGGAGTTTGTTAAGGAGAAGAATAGCCGTCAGCTGCTCAGTCTTCGTTATCTCATTTGAACAAATTATGACGTCATCCTACTATAGAATCTTCGAGAAGACTCTTGCGCCCTCCAGAATCTCCTCGAGTTATATTTAGGTTATTCTTAGTGATGAATCATCAAAGAAATGATTCATCCCTTATCAAACTATGACGTCATCTGACTCAAGAAGACTCTTGCGCCATCTAGAGACTCCAGCGCCATCTCAACGAGTTGAATCGAGACTATTCTAGAATTTTCAAGAGTGAAACTTGAGACGCTTTTTACTATTATTATTATTTTCCAGAAGATGACTCATTTTAGGGGTATATTAAGGAGAAGAGTAGCCGTCAGTTGCTCAGTCTTCGCTATCTCATTTGAAATGGATGAACAGAGAAAAAAATTATTACGAGTTTTGAGAGAAGCATATCGAATGCTTCCTCACACTCCACCTGACCAGATAGAAAATCTGAAGAATTTGACAGAAAAGAATATAAAACTTTTGAATAAATATCTTGGAAGAGTGGACTCGAGTGGTGAAAAAAGTGGGATTCAAGCAACGATTGGGGAATTACTCTGGTACAGGGAAGCTTTCAAGCTGCATGTTAAACATGGTGGTGGAATAAAGAGAAAAAAATCAGTGAAGAAGAAGATTTCAGACCTTGTGCAATGGAAGAATCTACAATCAGCATTCCGAGATCGTATAAAAACCGCGGCTGTCATCAATTTGACTCACAAAGACACTAAATCATTCTTACAGGATTGTGAGGTGTTGGTAGTTTCACATTTGAAGGATATTTTAGCTGATGAAGGTAGTTTGAGAGTCAATTGTATACTCTCGTGCAAATTCTCGATTGTACGATCAGACGAAATTCAAGAAGAAACGAAGCACTTCATCATAAAAAATCAGGTGATTCTCCAAGCAACTGATTTGAACGATTGGTTCAAAGAATCCGTCTTTGATAATGTCATGGCAAAGCAAGAAGACTTTCAAGAGACTGGTTCCGGTTGGACATTGACGGAAATCATCAACTTGATGATCAATATCAACAAATACGAACCTCTCAAAGGTGGAGATTCGACATTCATCGAGTTACCAAAGGACATTCAAGCTAAGAAAGCTGTTGTGAATATAAAAAATAGTGATCAGTTTTGTTTCTTGTGGGCAGTTACAGCAGCTCGCCATCCAGCAACAGTGAACACAAGATTGCCGAGTTCGTATCCTCATTTTCGGAATGTACTCAAATATGAGGGACTCGATTTTCCAATGACACTCAAAGGTATCTCCAAGTTTGAAGAGATGAATGATCTAAAGATCAATGTTTATGGGATTGAACCATGCGGTCGTAACAACACAGCCTTCCTTGTATATTTGAGCAAGAGAATTACCAATCGAGAGACAATTCACCTGCTAATGGTTGAAAACAATCTGAATGAAACAGATGAATCCCTCTTTCATTTCGCATGGATCCGTAATTTGTCACGTCTGGTTATTTCTCAAAGCTCGAGAAGTAAAGGTTTTACATGGTTATGTGATCGATGTCTCCGTCACTTTAGATATCAACAGTCGTTTGACAAACACAAAGAAGATTGTGCAAAGTTGAATAAAGTACGGATGATAATGCCTCAAGAGAAGGATAAAATACTTAGCTTCAAAAATTTCAAACATGCTGAAGCTGTGCCATTTGTTATCTATGCAGACTTAGAGTGTATCATACACGTAAAAAAAGATGATCCCCATATTCCCCATAGTGCTGTATTTTACGTAAAATGTGCTTTCGATGATTCGCTATCAGAATTTAAAATCCGGAGAGACGTTCATTGTATTGAGTGGTTCACAACAGAGATGAAATTTTAGCGTATAAAGTCGATGGTCATTTGAGGAAGAATGTAAAAATGGAAACATTATCGGATGAGTTAATGAATAACTTTCAATCTGCGACGATCTGTCATATCTGCAAGAAGGCTTTCATCAAAGACGACAAGGTTCGGGATCATAATCATCGAGCAGGAAAATATCGTGGAGCTTCGCATAACAATTGCAACTTGGTTTATCAAGATTCTCACACCATTCCGATCGTATTTCACAATCTCTCCGGTTATGACGCTCATTTCATCATTCGAAGTATTGCAACAACATTCGACGGTAATGTGAAAATTCTTACAGTGAATAAAGACCGATATATTTCTTTTACTAAGTATGTTCCAAATACTTGCATGAATTTACGATTCATTGATTCCTTTCGATTCATGGGGAGTAGTCTCGAAAGATTAGCAAGTTACCTCGATAATGATCATAAGCAGATAATCAAGAAATATCAGTCTGATTCTGCGAGATTCAATTTATTATGTAGAAAAGGTGTATTCCCTTATAAATATATGGATAGTTGGGAAAAATTAGATGAAACAAATTTACCAGGAAAGGACGATTTTTATTCACAATTGACTGACCAACACATAGCTGATGAGGATTACCAACATACGATTAATATATGGAGTGCATTCAATATCAACACACTGGGAGAGTATTCAGATCTCTATCTCCAAACAGATGTTCTATTGCTTGCTGATATTTTCGAAAATTTTCGTCACAATTGCTTCTCAACTTATGAATTGGATCCACTCCATTATTCTACCGCACCTGGATTACCGTTTGACGCTATGCCCAAACACACCCAAGTGAATTTAGAGCTTTTGACTGATCCTGAAATGGTACTATTTATCGAAAAAGGCATTAGAGGGGGAGTAGCACAGTGTGCAAACAGATATGCTCAGGCTAATAATCCATTCATGGGAAAATTCTATGATGAATCTGTTGAAACATCATATTTGATGTATTATGATGTCAATAATTTATACGGAGCTGCGATGAGTGTCAGTTTACCATACAATTCATTCGTATGGGTTGATAGTGATTCTGTAGATATTCTAAATGCTGCAGATGATTCTCCAGTGGGGTATATTCTCGAAGTTGATTTGGAATATCCTCAAGAATTACATGAACTCCATAAAGATTTCCCACTCTGTCCCGAACATTTCACCCCACCAAATAGTAAACATATCAAATTAGCAACCACTCTGTTCCCGAAAGAGAAGTATGTCATACATTATAGGAATTGAAAACAATACGTAGCACTCGGAATGAGATTGAAGTGTATCCATCGTATTTTTAAATTCAATCAAACACTCTGGCTGAAGCCTTATATTGATTTGAATACCACCAAGCGACAACAATCAACAAATGAATTCGAAAAAAACTTCTATAAATTGATGAATAATGCGGTTTTCGGGAAAACGATGGAAAATGTTAGAAAGCAGAAGGATATTAAACTTGTCACACATTGGGATGGGCGATATGGTGCGAAAGCACTCGTTGCAAAACCTAATTTTCATAGTTGTTGTGTGTTTGATGAGGATATGGTGATTATTGAAATGAATAGAACATCAGTATATTTTAAGAAACCTATCTACATTGGATTTACAATTCTTGATGTATCAAAAATTATTGTATATGACTTCCATTATAAGTATGTAAAAACCAAATTTGGAGATCGCGCAAAACTGATGTACACCGATACAGATAGTTTACTGTATTTATTTCGCGTACCAAATATTTATGAGACCATTAAAAACGATGTGAATGAAAAGGTCGATACATCTGATTATAAAGTCGATAATGAGTATGGAATTCCCCTGAAAAATAAGAAAGTATTGGGTCTGATGAAGGATGAACATAATGGTAAAATCATGGTTGAGTTTGTAGGATTAAGAGCGAAGACTTATGTTTTCAAGATGTTGGGCGATGATGATAAAGCTACGAAAAAAGCTAAGGGTGTTAAAGCTGCCACACTCAGGAAAATTACATTTGATGATTATAAGAACTGTCTCCTTGATAATCAGCATATTGTGAGAAATGAATATTTAATCCAGAGTAAAAAACATGAAGTGCACACAATCTGTCAAAAGAAATTTGTATTCAGTTGGGAAGATGACAAGCGTATGATTTCATCTCATACGACGGATACGTTACCTTGGGGATACAACAACCAATCTTCATGAATGTTGGAAAATCATGATATACTGTAAATATTTAGGTTTACGGTAAAAAATAAAGATAAATATTGAATCAATTTTCATGAATGTTGAAAAATTATAATATACTGTAAATATTTTGGTTTAAGGTGAAAAATAAAAATAAATATTCAATCAATTTCTCATTTTGTATATGAAATTTTATTATTTATGAGGCAAGTTTTATGCATCAGTATTATTTATCCAACTATTATGAGAATTATTAAATCCTAACCATTTTACATAAAATTTATCACCCCGTTTCTTGATGATATTTTCTATGAGATAAATATCAGGATGTTTGACTTTTGCTAATTCCTCTTCATAGAAACTTTCCTCAATTGGATTTCCTTGATAATCGATTAATTTATATGTAATGGGGTTAGTATTTTGGATTTTATCAACCGTGAAAATTTCGGTAAGCCAATTGGGGGTATAGCCTTTTTCGAAAACATGTTTATATTTACTTATTCTCACTTTCTCTTTATTTTTGAACTTGATTTTTTTAGTTCCATTAACTCGACTCGTACTATAAATTCGATGAAGAAGAAACGATTTATTTGTAGCATTCACATCCTTCGGTTTCATATGAATCGTTCGATGCTTAGTGTCATTGTAAGAGGAGACAATTTCCCTGAGAATATCAATCCATCGATATGAGCCTTGAAGCGAGAATTTTTTCCACATTTTCTCCTTCAACGTACGAATGAATCTTTCACAAATCGATGCTTTTAAATTGCTATATGTTGAATACATTTTTATATCGAATTTCTGCATGAGGTTCTTAAATTCTTCATTATAGAATTCCATCCCTTGATCAACATGCAGATTCTCAGGTACAAGACCTTGTTTTAATACGGAGGACATAGCATCAGTTACATTTGATCCACTTTTGGTTTTGAGTGGTACTGCCCAAGCATATTTGGAAAAAATGTCAATCGTTGTAAGAAGAAACTTGTACCCATCATTTTGTTGTGCATATGCTGACATGTCAACAAGATCAGCCTGCCATGTTTCATCTAAATCTCGTATGTCAACATGCGTCTCCGATAATTTTTACGTGCGGGTCTGTGAAGTTTCTCAACCAAAGCTTCTTTTTCAGTCCTGAATGTTTCTTTTTTTTTCCTTGATTTTTTTGCTTCATTGTCAGAAAGATGAGTCGTTCCTTGTGGAGCAGATCTCTTGACAAGTTTCACTTCTTTTTGATTTTCTCCAAATACTTGCGATGAATCTATAGTGTTGTCTTCAATTAATTTATCAGTGTTAACCTTATTTGAACTTCCCTCACGACCAGCTGAGGCTTGACTGCCTTCGAGATTCTTCATGATGAGCTTTTGTAGAGATTCCAACTGCGCTTTCAAGACTTTCAAGGAAATCGCATCAATATCATCAATAGCATCAGCAATATTACATAATCGTTTGTTTTTTATATCAAACTGTCCATCTGGTGTAAGTTTAAACACCCCTCCTGGTGGTCCTCGAACATTTCGAGGGGTAAATCCGCAGTCAGATGTCCGAACACATCAACGCTCATCTTGATACTAATCTTCAATACTGTGACTATTCTTTAATATATGAATCCAGCTTCTCTCAATTCTTCAATGATAGAGATCATTTCATTGTTATGATTGTTATTTCCCGCAGCCTCAGGTGCGTATAACAATCGGAGTCTATCTACCAACTCATTAGGATCATCCCAGTATACATCATCAATATTACGCTTTCGTTGAGCAATCATCTGATTTGATAACCCTTTTCCGCGTGGAGATTTTATCACAAATTTTTCGATTCTTTCTTTATTACCCTGTCGCACACGTCTTTTCGGGTTGTAATGTGATATATTAAGATGAGTAGATTTCACAATTCTCGTATATGCACTCCTATCGTCATCCGTGATGAGGTCTGAATTGGGTGTAGCTTTGAAAAGCAATTCAAGAAGTCCTGGCGTCTGTTTATACTCACCGTTACCAATGTTATTTGTTTTCCTTCAAACTGACTGGGTGTAGTTCCAATTACCATCTTATTTTTCAACATTCGGACTCCAATCTGCGGATCTAATTCTCTCCTACCATTTTCAGTAGTGAGTAACTGCAAGTATTCATCTGCCGTATTGGTCTCTGTTAAGTTGTTTTTTGATAAGTCACTCTCATCATCATCGTCTTCGAGTATAGAATGATATCGGCTCATATCACCATCATATTCATCATCATCAATGCTAATCTCTTTCTTTGGTGTCATGAAAGCTGATGATGAAGCTGACTCAGTGACGTGCGGTCTCATTTCACGAGTATTCATCTCAATAACTCTACTAGAATGTGATGGATTGGGTAATCCAATTTGGTAATCTAGTTCAGGAATCTTTACTTTCTTCTTTCTTGCTATTTTGGAATGAGTAGTTTGTTCAACGAGTTTCTGTAACGGTGTAACCATCGGTTTGAAAACTTCGTTGAGGACTTTATCCANCATCATCATCAATGCTAATCTCTTTCTTTGGTGTCATGAAAGCTGATGATGAAGCTGACTCAGTGACGTGCGGTCTCATTTCACGAGTATTCATCTCAATAACTCTACTAGAATGTGATGGATTGGGTAATCCAATTTGGTAATCTAGTTCAGGAATCTTTACTTTCTTCTTTCTTGCTATTTTGGAATCAGTAGTTTGTTCAACGAGTTTCTGTAACGGTGTAACCATCGGTTTGAAAACTTCGTTGAGGACTGTATCCGTATCATTCTTTCCTAGTTTTATCAGCTTATGTTTCTTACGAATCGCTTCACTTGCATTCGTAATTTGCTGTAGCATATGCTTCTCTTTGTTCAGCATACAACTCGACATATTGAAGTCCGAGATACAACTGTCAGAGAGATCAAGCATCTTAGATATTTATAAAACAATCAAATCCTCGTCGATAACGTCCATCATTATTTTCTGTAACCTTATCTATCACTAGAAAACTATATTTATCAATATTCCAGCATGATGAGCATAGGCTTTTGAATTGATTATATGTCATATCTGTGTTCACATGATCCTCATAGATATGCTTTAGATTCATATCATCCTGCTTAAATAATATCAGTAAATTTGCATTATCGTGTACGAGGTGTTTGGGTATCTTCGTATAAGTTTGACAAAGATAGAAGCAATCAACATCTCGATGTCGCCCCATACAGAAAAAAGCTCGAACGTTATCTTGTTTTTCACATGCAACATCATCAAAAATAAAGATAGAATTAGGTTGCGCATCATCGGGTTTTATGACGGTTTCATGTTCATTGAACGGGAAATATCCAATCGTATTGGTTGATTCTAAGACTTCCTTCAAAAACTCGTATTTTGGTTGGTTCAAAGACTTTGAATACACGTAAACATTTTCAAATCTTAAGCCATTGAGATGTGTAATGAGAGCCAATAATGCATTCGTCTTCCCACAATTCGAGGGACCACAAAAAATGGCGCGCACTGTATTTGGTAGCAATTCCCCATGACGTTTATCTTTCACCTTGTCAGTATCAGTCTGAACAATCTCATCGAAATTCAGAATTGGTAATTCAACTTTTTATTCTCTGAATTTCATCTTCGCTGATTAGCATAACACACGACATCCATATGTAAACTGAGGCAAAATGTATAAATAGTGAGTATTTATACATTTCACATTCACTTGGACAGATGCTATGGAAGTGAGCAGACGTAAGAAAAGTGGTAAAGGTTTCATCAATAGGATCATCAATAAATTGCCAATTGAACTTCATATTCCTGGTTATCAATATTGTGGACCAGGCACAAAGTTAGCTAAAAGATTAGCTCGTGGTGATCCCGGTATTAACCCTTTAGATGAGGCTTGCAAAGAGCACGATATTGCGTATTCAAAAAATCGAGATAATCTTGCAGCTAGACACAACGCAGATAGGATCTTACAAGAGTCAGCTTGGGGTCGTGTTTTATCGAAAGACGCAAGTTTAGGTGAGAAAGCTGCTGCATGGGCAGTAGCTAATACTATGAAAGCTAAAACAAAGGAGTGGGATTGATAAAGAAGAAGAGGATCACAAAGAAACGTGGGAAAAGTCTTGTGAAGAAGAAGAAGAAGAAGACATGTGGTCGTGGTGTTTCTCAGAAAAAAGTACCTCTGAAACAGATAATTCGGATGGCGGAACAAGGAATACGTCCCGGAGACGCAGTCAAATCGGCTCTTCAGGCAGCACGGGATGCTGTCCGAAAAGCTGGAGGGAAGCGTTTCATCAAATCACCACGAATATTGCCAGTTCCCGGAAAAATTGGAGGAATCTTACCATTCTTGATTCCATTGTTTGCTGGTCTAAGTGCCACGGGAGCTTTAGCTGGAGGCGCCGCAGGCATTGCAAAAGCCGTAAATGATGCGAATGCAGCTAAACATTATCTTGCGGAGAACAAACGTCATAATCAATCAATGGAGGCAATTGCAATGGGTAATGGATTATATTTGAAGCCATATAAAACAGGATTAGGTCTCCATTTGAGACCAAAAAACTAATCAAGCTACCACATCGAACCCTCAGCGATGCAGATACAATAAAATTTGCTAAATTAATGAAAATTCCATATTTCCGAGGAGTATTCATGAGAAATGCGTTACCCAAGAATGGACCTTAGAAAAATGAATCAGCTGTCGTCAATTTAGATGATAAAGATGGTCCTGGCACGCATTGGGTGGCATACAGAAAACGGAATAACGAAATTACGTATTTCGATAGTTTTGGAAATTTACAACCGCCAAAGGAACTTATGAAATATTTCGGTGTTGGTAGCATCATCAAATATAATCACCAACAACATCAAGAATATGATACAGTAATATGTAGACATTTATGTCTTAAATTCCTCGATGATAATCTATAAATAGTGAGGAATTTGATATATTGAATCAGTTCGAAGACAACAACCATGAGTGAATCTTTCACACTAACATTATCGGGAACGTCTTCAATTTTAGAAGCCAATTATTTCCCGCCAATTGAGTTGTCTCCTAATCATCATTACAGTTTGAGTCTTGTGGAATTGGTGACATTCAATTCAATTCCGAACATTGATGAGGGGAAGAATAAATTTTATCATTCTGATGATGAGAGACAACATACCATCACGATACCAGCAGGTAGTTATGAAATCGATGATATACAAAACTATTTGCAAAAGGTCTTGCAAAGAAGAGATGTTACTATTGATTTGAAAGCAAATAATAACACTTTATGCAGCGAAATCAGGAGTAGTCATATAATAGATTTTACTCCTTCTGATTCGATTGGTCAACTATTGGGCTTCGATAGGAAAATTTTAACACCTGATAAAACTCACATATCAGATTTACCTGTAAGAATCCTCAAGGTCAATTCTCTGTGCATGGAGTGTAACATCACCAGCGGTGCTTATATGAATGGGGAGAAGGTACACATCATACATGAATTTTTTCCGACTGTGCCACCAGGATATAAGATTGTGGAAGTCCCGAAAAACCTCATTTATCTACCGATTGTCGTGCAACCCATAGATCATCTGCAAATCAAGTTAGTAGATCAAGATGGTGAATTATTGAATTTTCAAGGTGAAACTATAACAATCAGACTTCATGTGAAGCGAACATAGTGGGTATTGTGTTCAGAACGAAAATTGGGAAGAATTATAAAAGTGTGTTATCGAAGGGAGGAGCCAACAGTCGTCAAGGGACCGGCAAACAGTTAACACATCAAAATATTCAGTTCCTCAAAAGTTTGAATTTGAAACCAAGAGTGCAGAATATATTTTGAACAGAAAATCATGGAGGATATATTGAAAATTCAGAAATCTGTTGAGTTTGATGAGTCGATTGCTCATTATGAGATGCATGCTCATCAACCATTTGCCTCTTCATCATTTGGTAACAATGATGAAATTTCAATAACATTACAACATCAGGATTTGTGTCTTTTACCAAGTAAAAGTTATCTCCACATTTATGGACGTTTGACAAAAGAGGATGCTGCAGCTCCAGTCGAAAGAACCAGATTCGTGAATAATGCTATTTGTCATCTGTTTGAAGAGATTCGATATGAACTCAATGGTGTTGAAATTGATCGTGCGAAAAACGTTGGATTGACAAGTCTTATGAAGAATTATGTTTCACAAAAGCCTAGTCAATGGCCTTTATTGGAAAATGCTGGTTGGTTGAAGAGAGATCATATGGATAGTGATGAGACAATTACAAATGCAAATGGGTATTTCGATATTTCTATACCACTGAGTTTGATTCTCGGCTTTGCTGAAGATTATCAGAAAATTATTGTGAATGCAAAGCATGAGCTTATCCTCACGAGATCCAAGACGGATGTCAATGCCATTCTTCAAAGAGCAATCACAGTTCAAAATCCTGAGGAAAAATATAAAATCACATTACAAAAAATTGAATGGTTAATTCCATATATCAAAGTTTCCGATGAACGCAAGGTGAAACTGCTCAACTTTATTGGTAAAGATACACCCATCGGAATAGGCTTTCGTACCTGGGAGCTGTACGAATATCCTCTGCTTCCTACATCATCGAAGCATGTTTGGGTGGTGAAGACATCGAACCAGTTAGAGAAACCACGATATGTGATCCTAGGATTCCAAACGGGACGAAAAACTAAAACAACTAATGCTAGCAACTTTGATCATTGCAAAATTCGAGATGTGAAGCTATTTTTAAATTCACAAAGTTATCCATATGGAAACATGAATCTTGATATTGATCATAATCAATTCTCTACATTGTATAATATGTATGTGAACTTCCAAGACTCATTTTATGAAAAAGAACCAGAGCCATTGTTGACTAGATCAGAGTTCTTGGAGAAAGCTCCATTGATTGTTATCGATTGCTCGAAATAGAATGAGTACCTAAAGAGTGGTCCAGTCGATATTCGTCTAGAATTTGAATCAGCTTCACCTTTCCCAGCTAATACATCAGCCTACTGCCTTATTCTTCATGATCGGATTGTTGAGTATAATCCGATCAGTGGTGGGGTTAGGAAGCTAATGTAAACAATCGAAGGTATAAATATGATGATGCAACCAAGATGACAATCAGTCTCATCAACTTTTAGAGCAACAACTTTATTCAATATGGATAAGGGCAAAAATGATAGTTCCAAGTCTTCGAGCATGAAGTCCTACTCGGACTATCAAAAAGATACATCTCTCAAAGGAAGTAAGCCGTACTATGGTTCAGTGGATGCAGGACGTTATGGAGCAGTAGGCGATGGGAGATATAAAAACAAATAAATAAACATAATGATGTATATTAAAAAATGAATATATATATTTTTTATCATTAATCAAAAAAAAAAATCTCATCATTGTACATACCCTATTCCCATAAACATTATGATAATAACTTAAAAACTATTCGAAACGAGTTTCAAAAACGCTCCGTCTATGTTTTTTGATAATATAGGATTTAATATTTTCTCGCATAAACCTATTCGACGTCTGAATCGATCATGACCTCGAGCAATCTCTTCCCAGGGACCTCGATGAGTGGATCGATACGCATAATCCCAATGTACAAGCAGATGGATTTCCGGTTATAGGTGGAAACTAATTATCTTCATTTTCTTCTCTTTTTCATCCATCTGCGTAGCAATTGTCAGTATTTCAAATCAAATCAATCTTGTCATGACCGCGAGAGCTGAAGAAAACCTCGAATTCAAAACTGAGTAGCTCAACCATATCATGTAAATTTTTGAAAATGTCTTTGATTATTCTTAACGTCTGAGATAATTTCTCACAGGAATAACACTTTGATCCTTGGTTAGGGTGGCATTTTGAGCGCAGTTCTGTAAAGTTCTTATGTATTCGATTGATGAACTCATCTAATGGCGGAAGATCTGGCGATGCATGAATAAATACTTTGCTCACAATCTCACTCTCATTCAAGCAATACGGTGGAACTGAGTACAACCATTGAATCTCGTTGACAGTTAATGGTTCCAGCTCATCATTGTCATCCACTCTCGTTATCTTCTCCCTCAGCTCCTCGTAAAACTTCTTCAATTTCTCCAAATTGTCAATATTCTGAATGATGTATGATAATTGTTCATGTAGGTTGGTGCAATAATGACAGTCGGTCCTCCTCTCGTGACATCAATCAGCTTTCAACACCTCATGATTGTCCCATAAACAATGTAAATCGGCCACAAGATATTTCACCAAGGCATGAAAATTTTCATCAAAATACTCATCGATTATTTCTTGATCAGTACTGATTCCATCGTTACTTCGCAAATGATGAGTAGAATAACACATGATGATAAACCTTTAAGATTTCCTAAACCATACGGTAAACTTCACGCTACGCGTTGAGATTTACTAAAACTGCACTTGACACTAGAATGAGTGTTGATCAGGCAGGGTACGCGAGTTATATAGGCAATCCCCACTCCGAGTGATAATGGATGAATCACCATAGAATATTAAGAATATTCGAGAACAATCGAGAATCATGTGGTATTTTCCATCACAAGATCATATTTCAAACAAGTCTCAACACGTTTTATAAGATATCCCCCAATGAGTCATAATCCAACGGTCGAATGACTCATCGATGACATCATCCCCCTAGAAAATTCGATTCCACTAACTCGATGAGTCATCAATCCCAATTAACCGATTAGTCATCAACCGAATGAGTCATCGATGACGTCATCTACCTCGAACATTCGATCGACGGTGGTGCCTAGCGGCAGCATAGAAACTCACCACCTTCCCCCACTCCACCCCGATTTGAACCGTTATGGAAAATTTTCGAATAATTAAGAATATTTTCGAACAAATAAGTTATGATGTAATTTTTATTCCAAGAAAGTTATGACTCATTATAATATCCTATTTCCTGCGAGTTCTCACCGGTATCATATCTCATACAAGTCCCGACAGGAATTATGAGATATCCCTACCACCCCCTGACTCGATGAATCATTAATTCGAATGAAACGATGAGTCATCAGCCCGAATGACTCATCGATTACATCATCCGTCTCGAACATTCGATCGACGGTGGCGCCAATATTCGATTTCATGCAAGTTTCAACAAGTCATTATATTTCATACAAGTCCCAAAACGTCTTCGAGGGATTCCCCCATCACGCGAGTCGATGACTTATCGATGATGTCATCCATCTAGAAAATTCCATGACGGTGGTGCCGCCACTACTATCATATTCCATACAAGTCCCAACAGGACTCAGGAATTACCCCCACCACGCTCTCGAGTTGATGAGGTGATTCATCGATGACGTAATCTGTCTAGAAAATTCCGCGACGGTGGCGCCACCATTCCAGAACCTTCCACGCCTTATGGCGCATCTGGTGACGATTTTGCGAACTACTATCCAGAACCCGCTTAGCATAACTACTCGGGTATGTAATGTACTACTTCGAGTCATAGACCATCCTGAAAAATTGGTGAGATATTCCGGGAGATCATGAAAAACGATTGTCTGGTTGACAGAGAGTGCCCCCTATTTAACCATTGATCACTTGCGCTAGGCTGCCAGCCTTCATGTGTCGCTCGTTTAGCGCAGCGCCGCTGGATTCAGCCGAGCGCGCTGTTGCCGTATTGGCGCTTATGCTATGCATGCATTTCAAGTGTGGCACTGAATGTAGTTACACTGTCGACCGAGGGGTCAAAAATGACTTGCTCATACCGCGCGGCGCCGTTTATCTATCCGCTTGACATTTCTCTTCTTTTTTTAGCTAAACAACCTTCGCAAGAAAAAAACGGCCCACATTAATGTTTAATAAGTGCATTGAACTAGAAACGCTAATTTTTTCAAAATTTTTAAGCTTCGAGAAATACGCTAAAAAAGAGGTTTTTGTCAAGTATGTTTTTGTTTCCAATTTTATCTAAAATCTGAAAAAATTTGACATTAGTATATGTCATTAAATTCATGTCCAAAAAATTATGTAATGAAGTTTTTTTTCAAGGGCTGTCAATTTTCTGGCTTTCTTGAGAACATTGTAGACGAATAATCTACCTTCATAATTTCGCAACTTATAACTGAGACGTATGCGCGACAGAGAACTCAATGCCCTTCTTTCATTCCACCATGGAACTGAGCTTACTAAGACTCTATGGCTGTGCCCGTTGGATGCTAAATCAATTGTAAATAATATCGTTTTCTGGAAGGGCTTCATGCTATCCGAATCAACGGATCCATCAGTTGAACAACATGATGGAGATTGAGTTTATTCCTGACGATCCTTTCAACGTTGTAGCTGATAATGTATGTGTAAATTCTAGAATTTATCTCTGCCTTAATGACCCAGATGTTGATGAGACTACTAAGTGGACGTAAATTTTCCTGCTAATTTTGTGCACTCTATCGTTTCCTTTTCGCTAAAAACTATTCATTATATTCTTGAGTTAATTCAATCACTCCGAGGAAACAATTAAAGAAAAACGTGAAAAGGCAAAAGTAATTTGGCATTGCAGGCATCCTTCATAGCGGCTAACCGTTCCAGTGGGTCGTTATGCAACTACATCATTCAATTACGCATCGTAAGGTTTCCCGTATTACACGACTGCCCGGCTGACTGCAGTTGATGTAATGCATCTTCAATCCATTCATGTTATTAGGAGTGTCTTTCAGCGAATCCGCTCGTTCTGCATATGAAAAAGTGCCTTCAAATTTATCTTTTTTTTTTTCATTTTCATCTAAAAGTACATTCCAAAACACGAAGAAAATCGCAACCAGAACTCTCTAATATGAATCAATATTAATAAGTATCCAACATGATGGACTGACCTGAGATTAATAAAGATGGAGATCCTGATATAAGAAGTTCATGACACTATCGAGTCCTTATTACTGAAGGAGCTCATGCCGTATTCTCGAAATAATCAAACTGCGAGATATCGATAGTTTTTTCATCGATTTATTATGAAAATAATCGATGTTGATGATACATCATCTCCGGTCTTGTTTGGAGTAAAAAGAGAAAGATGTATAGGCTATTACCACATGAAAGAGTGGGAAGGGAATGAATGTTATTACCAACAGTTGTAATCGCCATTTTGTTTTCCTGTCATGATGACGAGAAACAATAAATAATAGTTCACAAACAACAGTGGTGAATTGGTCGATTGAGGTTAAAATTTAGGCTCAGTGTCGTAATTAATGATTTACAAATACAATTAAATGTGGACGTCCGCATGAAAAGGGACCACTTTGTCGATATGGAGTTATGCATACTCTGATAATATTTATAACATTCCGCACATTTTGAGCCCAAACTGATCCTCATAGGGTGAAAAATGACGTCGCTGGAGCCGATGAAAAAAACACTTTAGCATGAGTGTAAATGGGAGTTGCTGAGACAAAAACGTAATTATCTCGGAAACTAGAATCGACAAAGTGGTCCCTTTTCATGCGGACGTCCACAAATAGTGTGAAAAATTCGCTGAACAATTGGTGTGTGTTTCATTATTGTGTTCGAGAAATTTATGTGAAACAGTGAACAATTATTCGAGTTGACTCTTTACTCAACATAAATCTAGATGATCTAGATGTTCTGTACATAGAGAAAATGTTCTCTTGATCTGTTCATAATGCTTCAATCATTCATTGTACAATTTGATTTGTTGCCTACACTGTGACGTCCCCCGGAAAATACATTAATTCATTTTTCTCTTAATTTTCGACGTCCGTCTTTCTTTTTGTTTGACTGCAGATAACCGGATGTTGCTTTTTGTTCAAATATTTTTCTCACAGATCGAATAATTATTAGGTGTACAAATTAATAAGGTGCTTTCTTCATGAAAATCAGAGTTTATTATAAAAAAAACAATAAGACATTTAACGGTCGAAATATTCCCCATTATTTTCGATGAATTTACTCCATCTCACTGGCAACTGACGAATTCCTTCGCGAAAGAAACTTGGCGGTTTTGACTCAATAAATTCATCGATGTGGGGGCTCATCCGGGATCTTTTGTTATGTCAGGGTGATCGAACTCCAAGGAAATTTAGGAGTGTGAAAACAACATGATCATCGACATAAACTGACTCCTAGGGAAATTAATTGAAAAGAAGTAAATTATAATTTTTGAATAACTCAATGAAATTCAATTTGGAGAGAGACAGGTTAATGACAATAAAATAAATGAACTCAAATTTAAATAAACATGACTCAAACGAGTCTATATTTTAACAAAGTAAAGAAAGAAATTTGTAGTTACAGAATTGACTTACGTGATAAGTTCTTCAAGGTTTATATTTGCATCATAATTATTTATGACAATTGCAGCATTGAATTGATAAATTGAAAAGTTAAAAGTTTAAAATTCGAAATATAAAGAAATTTCGCGAAAGACATAATACAAAATGAAAATTAGTTGCGAAAGACTTTATCAAATAAAATGAATTTTGAAAAGAGTTTTAACTTTACCCTTGGTTTCATCGCAAAGAGATTGAAACTAGAACTTAACTGAAAAACTGAAAAACTGAAAACTGAAATGGAAACTACGATGCAAGTAGTTTTGTTTCTAATCTTGAGGGTACACCCTCAAGATGCATGGAGGGGAAATTCCAGGACCAATGGCATCTGCCATTGGTTGAGAATTTCCCTCTCTTAGGACTCAGGTTCCAATGCTTCAGGGTTAAACTCCATCCCTTCCACATGAGGATGTTGGGGTCTAGGCGGACTTTTCTATCCCCAACGACGAATGGGATTGTTTCAGGAGATTCTATTTTTCCTTCCACATTCTCATTCATTTTGGAAACATTATTTTAATAAATTAAATTAATTATAAATTCAAAATAAATTGCAAGGGAAAATTATTATTCAAGATAATACTTAATGAATCGTTTCGACAAACGCAAAGAAAAATATTTAAAGTAATTTCGAAGTATAGCTCCAGACAATTGATTGAATTATAAATTTCGATATCGATCGAAATGATTTATCGGAAATCGACTTGTGTATATCGTTTCACAATTATATAATATTAAACAGTAAAATATTTCGTGAAGAGAATTATTTGAAAAAAATCCATTCTCAGAAGAGGGAACAAACGCACGTGTCCCTCTACCGTTGGAATTTTTGGTTTATCTCCCTTATCCACCGGCTGGGTGCATAGGGCATAGGCGCATGGGAATAAAGTTTATTATGCTACGGAAAAACTCGTAAGATTTTGGGGAGTCTGATTATAGCTCTTCGGCCCTCTAGTTAGTGACGTGTAACCGCCTGCAAGTCATAAACTTAGAAAAATATGATTAGAGACAAACACTTGAAGAGTGTGTTGAGATATTTACGTTGTACAGCTGCACTCTCGAGTCATGAGAAAATAATTATTCGATCTGTTAGAGAAATATTTGAACAAAAAGAAACATCCGGTTATCCCCAGGCGTAAGTAAAATCATAGAATCATAATAAATATTTAAAATATTCAGTTGAAACAAAAAGAAAGACGGAGATCGAAAATTAAGAGAAAAATGAATTAATGCATTTTTCGGCGGCCGTCACAACACAAACCATTGCTCGTCATTGGAGAAACCAAAAACTAAGAACCAAGTGAGTAGCATTACATTGTGATCAGGCGATAACAATATTATCTGATGAATGGGATTATAATATTAAGCCACATTCGCCAGATAATGCTTTTATCACCATGTGACATACAATATTTGTCATCGCTGGGCCCGAAAACCACGATGTAACCAAGCGAAGCGAGGTTAGAATCGCGGTTTGTTGGGCTTCAGTGACGAAGAAATTTTCAATGATTAATTTGACTACTCATCCATGCATAAAACAACATATTCGATTTTTTTTCAATTTTTTCCATTTCACATTGCTGATTGACATCCTTCAGTACAGTTTTTTTAGGTTAATTCATGAAGGAAGATAAGGATTGACATTTACACTGGAATCCAATCGAATAATTATTACATATCCAATTCGAGCAACAGAGTGTAGGGGTATGTTTCGAGATACGCGGTAGCGTATCGGCCAAGAGAAGTTTTGACCGACTGAGCAAAACATGAGGCCGAGAGTACCGCGTATCTATACACGACAGAACTTTCCCCTCCACTACCTCTAAATGATTTACATTCGGTATAATGAAAACGGGACGACAAATCGGGAAAGTGGCGTTACATTATAGAAATCGCCTATGAGCTCTTCAACGGTGTAACTATGGTATATTTTGGATTAACAGTAAAAAAGATAGGCGCATAGCAACGAGTTGATATTCACATTCTCGCGATTCATATTATAAAGTGTGAGAATCAAGTTGTAACGTTGGCAGCGCCGGTCCAACTGAGCTTCATATCCAACGTTGAAGTGTTGCCACCAGTGCATTTGAATGTGGTTTATGTTGTTATGGACAACCACAGAAAATGTTCTTCTTCACGTTAAATCACTTATTAGAATGAAACGGACAATCGACTCGGTGTTCTATTTTGTTTTCTCTCGTCGAAAATTCGAATTTCATCCCGCCATATCTATATTCATATGCGGACCTCGGACATAAAGGTAGTTTATGCACTGTTTGTGAGGTTATCGGTTTATGTTTGGAATGTGACAAAAGGGAGATGTGTCGAAAATATTGTGTGATCAAGTATTAAATGTCCGTGAATAGTTAAATTCGAAAAGAAAATATTTATTTTTCTCCGAGTGTAACAGAAAATGTTTTCATTCCGTGGAAAAAAATTCACTAAATTAAGTGACAGTGAAATGCGAACAATTTTGTGATTATTTAGGAAAAATTAGTAGGAGACGGTGGGATTAAATGGACACTTTGAACCCTTTCCAAAATGTTGATGTCTTATTGAAGTGCTGATGAAATAGATTTTTTTTAAATTCAAGTACAGTCAGCCCCTTTGTAATAAGCTTAGATTGACTCAATTGATAAATTTGTTTCTTGTTTATAAATATTGAAATAAGAAGTCAGAAGAGTCCATTCCA
>NW_021680370.1:951878-977598 GCF_001412515.2 Diachasma alloeum | reverse complement strand
AGTGACAGTGAAATGCGAACAATTTTGTGATTATTTAGGAAAAATTAGTAGGAGACGGTGGGATTAAATGGACACTTTGAACCCTTTCCAAAATGTTGATGTCTTATTGAAGTGCTGATGAAATAGATTTTTTTTAAATTCAAGTACAGTCAGCCCCTTTGTAATAAGCTTAGATTGGCTCAATCGATAAATTTGTTTCTTGTTTATAAATATTGAAATAAGAAGTCAGAAGAGTCCATTCCACCCAATGTTTCCCTAATATTTTTAAAAACAAGAAAAACAGATGTTTTCAAAAAGAATTCTTTGTGAACATTTTGTTCGACTATTCCCATAAGGAAATCAGTTCATCTCTCCACGAAATACAATCCATATAAGAATCATCAGAGCAAAAATTGAATGAGGAACCAAATCAAGTCAGAAAATTGTTAATAGATGATTAAAATTTGAAATTCGTTGGAGAGAATAAATCTGGAGTAGAACTGTTTATTTCCCTTCAATTGTTGACTCAAAAAATGTTCTATCTTATGAAAAATTAATCAGTTAAATTGAATTGAAAAGAACAAATTTCACCGGATGTAAAAACAGTCCTTGTTTATTTTGAAAAAAATAATGAAATCTGCCTAAAAACACAAGAACAAATATTTTTGTAAAAAAACTGGGCCACGAGAATGTTTTGTTTGATTCCTACTGGGAAATCGAAGTTTTTGAAAAATACATAGAAATAAAAAAGGAAGCCAAGTTAGGAATTTTGAATAAATGGTGATAGTACACATTCAGGTTTCTATAAGAAAAATAGTTCTTAATGGAATAAGTATTCTAAAAAAATTCTCCATGAAATAAAAAATCAGTAGGAGCAGGACCAACGTTCTTGGCGCGAAGTTTTTCAATTCACTGTCTGTATCAATCTATTCCTCCATCCTTTGATCCGCGCCAAGGACGTTGGTCCTGCTCCTACTGATTTTTCATTTCATGGAGAATTTTTTTAGCATACTTATTCCATTGAGAACTATTTTTCTTATAGAGAGCTGAATGTGCACTATGACGATTTATTCAAAATTCCTAACTTGGCTTCCTTTTTTATTTCTATGTATTTTTCAAAAACTTCGATTTCCCAGTAGGAATCAAACAAAACTTTATCTTGGCCCAGTTCTTTTACAAACACATTTGTTTTTGTGTTTTTTATTATTCCTACAGTATTCAAATTGAGTCCCAGTACGTGAAATTTTCAATTTAGAGTTGAACATGATTGATTTATTTTTTAATTTTGTATATTCGATATATTTGAAGATAGAATATCCAGTCCTTAATATTTTCTATATTCTTTTCGACTAAATATTCATTTGGAAGGTTTTCTGTAAGAATAATTGCTTAAAATCAATATTATTGATTCAATATTGAACGCAGATTCTAATCAATTCAATTTACTTTGGTTTCAGGATGATGATATGAAAAAATCAATGATAATAAATATGAAAATTCTGTGCTGTTAATTAGAAAATTAATGAGAAAAATGTTATTAAATTTTGATGCCAATGTGAAATTGATGTTGAAGGGATAAAAATATTAATATCGATCGAACAATTGATGAGATAAAATTTATTGACCCAAAATACGTTATGTCATTTATAAAAATTATATAAAAAAATATTTATATAAATAATTCAAATAAATAAAGAAAATTATCTTCGTGAATTTTCATTTTCCCTTATCATTTATCTTTACTTTAGAAGTTTATTCTCATCGATTTGAAAAACAAAACGACATAATGAATCCCAAAGAAACTCCTCCGAATCCAATTGATAAAGAATATCATCCCGAAGGAATTGTCAATGAAAATTGTTCAAAGAAGCCAAGAATTGTAGAATCTCAAATTCTTGCCACCTGTGCCAACAATACATGCTCTAATCAGAGACAATTAGTGGATAATGAATGAAATAACTCAAGAAAATCCCGAATTATGTCTCGCATAATTACATTAGATAAATCTATCATGTCATCTCCCTTGCGACTCAATGAGGAAAGTTCTAAATCCCTTCTTACGCCAAAACCATCTGTAGTCAATCAACTGCAACAACTTTCAAATATTCCCAGTCGTCTCAGGCAAGAAGAGCCTTTCAATGTAAGGAATATTTCTGTGCCTTTCGTATCAGAAAAGATTTCAAGAAAACGAATTTCATCTTATAATTTATCATTACAAAACGATGGAAACTTGAAAGTTATTTCAATTCCATTCTTCGGTGAGTCAATTAATTCTGGTGAATTGTCCCCAATGGAATGTTCAGGAGATATTACTGAGAATTCTCCTGAAAATTCATTATCAATCCGTTCTTCAGAACGATCTAAAGGTATTACAAACTTGATATCTCCAAATTTACAACTGCAGAGACGGGTAAGTTCATGTAAATAAGTTTCCCACATCTGAAAAATTCATCAAATGATAAAATTTCTGGTCATTTCGTAGAAAATGAATCTCCAATATTATCGAAAATGAACACTCATGTTAGGAAACGGGCTTTGTCATGTACAGTAACATTATAAAATATAAAATCACTTCAATTAACAGAAGTAAGGTGCTCGCAATAGAGGATTGACAATTCTTCAAAGCAAGATGGTTGTCCTTCAGAATTAGTGTTTTCCCTCTAAGTTCATCCAGAGGAACACATCGACATGCTCAAAGTGAATTTGTTCTTTATCCTGCAAAAGGTATGATGTTCTATTTGAACTTTCATGGACTGGGCCTAAGAGTTCAGTTACTGGGACATTCACCTTATGAATGAAACTATTGGAGGAGATCACAAAAATCAACATACCATCTTGCCCCCTCCTAAACTTCATAAGTCTCATTATATACATTATATTCCCCTAAACTTCATGAGTCTGATTATATATAATCAGTTTGTTTTTGTATCTTTTATTATTCCTACAGTATTCAAACTGACTCCCAGTACGTGAAATTTTCAATTTAGAGATGAACGTGATTGATTTATTGTCTGATTATATATAATCAGACTCATGAAGTTTAGGCGAATATAATATATATAATGAGACTTATAAAGTTTAGGATATATATATATTATATATGTAGATTATAAGAATGAAATATTAATTTTAAAAGTATCACTGTGTATTCAAATATTGTTTAATAAAATTCACTTTTCTCCGAATTAATATGAAAACACGTCTTCAAGATCTAATAACTAATTTCTTCAACGATGAAAATGCAGACATTTATTGCCGAGGGCGCGAAGCGCGCCTTTCAATGCTACTCCTATATTAAGGCCCGGGTGAAGGGATTGTGACACCACATGTCCCTAGAAAATTCCCTGTAAATTCCTACAAAAATATCATTTTGCGAGCGCTCGAATCACGACTTTATAATAGCATGAAAAATCCAAAATATGGCTCAAAAAAAAAGATAATTAATTGAGCCGTGACGATAATTAGGAGGGGGAGGAAATAGATAATTGATTTTTAATTCGGAATTAAAAATCACACAACAAAAACACCTCCAATGCCCGCAACCAAAATCACTTGCCCATGGCACCCGGTTAATATGGCGGTTGAAAATGTCAAATGAGAAAATACTAATAACAATTTTCACAAGCACTAGATACTCCCGAGACCTAATTATCATCACGTGAACTTTTTTATTTTATTTTTCACGAGGTTTACCGAAGCAATTGGAGAGATATAAAGCCCGTAATTAGAGCGCGCGTAAGAGAGGCGATCAGCTGTCGCCATACTATCTCTCTCAGTGAAACAACCATGTGGCAGATGGCGCCACTAAGGCCCCTGCATCTCAGAGCACAAAATCATGATTCTCAAGCGAGGTATCTCAGGAGTGTATCACAATGGGGTCCACGGGTAGCAGACCTTTGTCCATCTCACTCTCACTCATAGAATTAGTGGGAGTGAGATGGACACTCCTTATTACACTTTCCTTCACACATTGCAAAAATAATAATGATAATAATAAATAACAATAGTAATGATCATAATAAAAACCGGTGTATTTGCTCAAGTATTTGGGAAAAGCTCCGAATTTTCTAGAGTATAGAAAATCCTTCCTTCTATCTTCTTAAAAATCTAAATTTCTCAGAATTTCCTCGAAAAATGAAATTTGAGAAAATTATCCAGTTTACTGAAGACTGAGGAAAATCTCGGATTTCTCTGAAAATTTGTTAAAATTGTCGGGGTTTTTCCACAATAATCTTGAATGTCTCGATAAATTTAAATCAAGACGACGGTCTTACATACTTCATCAATCAACGTAGAAACCTCGGAAGAATTCAATAAACTTTCTAGAAAATCCTATTTTCAAGGACAAAAAAACTCCAAAAAATTAAGAGTCGATTGATAGGCAATTGGGAATAAAAAATCCAAATTTAAACTCCCTAAAAAGTTGAGAGTAGGTTTAGAGATAATTGAGAATAAAAAATTCTGTTTTCATAAAGAGAAAACATTGAATTCTCAACTCCGTAAAAAATTGAGAGTAATTTGAGATAATTGAAAATGAAAAATTCAATTCCCCATTTGCAAAAAAGGCTGGCTATCCCGCAGAAATAGACTTTAAGCTTTTGTCTGAAATCGCATATGAATTTCGCCGGCTTTCCAATAATCCCTACGATGAGTCTCTGACTACCATAATTCTGGAGATATCGATGAAGATATGAAAATCCATCCCACACACACACACACATACACACACACACACACACACACAGATCCCTATTCCAGCAAAAAGGAGAGACGTCATTAAGTCCAACCGAGATTCAGGCTGAGGCCAGACGAAAGAGCATAGAACGATGGCAGTTACGATGGAGTACCTCACTGAAAGGTAGATGGACATATCGTCTTATCCCGTAGGTGAGTGCTTGGGTGAATCGTGAGTACGGAGAGACCAACTACTATTTGACACAGTTGCTTTCAGGACATGGGTGCTTCCGGGCTTACCTTCATAAATTCAAACATGAAGATTGCCCGGATTGCCCGACCTGCTTAGGTACCACAGAAGACGCAGAGCATGTATTTTTCATGTGTCCACGTTTCAAAACGAGCCGCTTGGAGTGGGAGAATGAACTTGGAGCATCGATCCTGCCCGAGAACTTGGTGGAAGCCATGCTGTCATCGAAAACAGCCTGAGACGCAACGAGTGACTTTGCGACGAAAGTCATAAAGGAGCTCCGCGAGGAAGAGCGCCGTCGAAAGAACGCTGTATAGGAGGAAAAGCTACCGGAACCTTCTTCCCACGCCCAACACCTAAGTGAGGAAGGAGGACGTACGGTTAGTGATGTTAGTAGAGGAAGAGCAAGAGCTGATGTCCCCCCCCGCGAAGTAATGCCTGACGGCCGTTCCGTGGGGAATATGGGGTAAGAGGAATTGAGGAAAGAGGGCTTTACTCAGTAAAAATCTGAGATCCGGTTTTTTAATATCTTTATAACGGAATCTTCCGAAGATTACCTTAAACCTCAAAAAAAAAAAAAAATACACACACACACACCTACGCCTACGGACGAGGTCTAAAAATTGCATTTTCGGACTTGTTGGATCATACTGGGTCGGTATAACACAAAAAATCCAATCCTGAAATTCGAACAATTACAAAGGCCCTTTCGAAGCAATAAAAATACAGGATTGAAAAATTTATCGTATGAATGTGATGTCATTTATTCATTTTTTATTTTTTTCATTGCAGACGATCATTTCTTAAAAACAATATTATATACGCTGCCCCCTTTTGTCCAGCCTCTGTTATGTCTTCTTTGCCTTCCTCTTACTCTTCCCCGTTCTCCCCCTCCTCGTGGTCTTACTCCACCTCTTATGTTGTTTGCACCACCAGCACCTGCATGCCTCCTATGACCACGCGCCTCCATCTCAATTAGCACCCTCTGAACAACTGCATTCTGGAATGAGTGAATGAATGAATGAATGAATGAGTATTGTCGTGTATCTGTGTCTGCGGATATATAATTAACGCAGACTTCCAGATACTCAGCCCCAAGGACCTCTTGTGGTGCAGCGCCTTGACCAACCGCCTGTCCCTCGGGTGGGACTTGTCCATCCTCATGTCCTTGGCCCTGGGGTAGGACTTGTCCACCTGCATGTCCTTGTTCTTATGGTGGGACCAGTCCTGGGGGTGGGTCTTGTTCACCTGTAAGGTTCTCTCCTGGACATGGTACGTGTCCTTGGGGTGGGACATGTCCCTGTGCAGGGCCTTGTCCTTGGAATGGGACGTCTACTTGGGGTGGCACTTGGTTTCGGTGTGGTTCTTGGTCGACTACAGGGTCCTGTTCCTGGGGTGGGTCCTGTCCTTCAGTTGGCACTCATAGTTGGGGTGGGACTTGTTCACCTGTAGGTCCTTAGGATGCCACGTATCTTTGAGGTGGTTGTTGTTGGAGGATACTTCCATGATCCGGAAACCCTCACTGTTGTGCTTGTGGCCATACAGGAACTGCTGCACCAGGGAAGTACCTCATCCCGCCCATATTACCTGGAAAAATGTACGGATCTCCTGGATAGAAACCTCCAATGGAAGCTTGAGGGATCTAAGCTCCTGTGAGGCATATCTAAACGAGGGCCATTGGGTTATGGCAGGTCTTCGCCTTGTCCAGATCCAGTTCCATCAGGAATGTTCAGTCCCTCTTGTTCTTGTCGAGGCATCTCTGCAGCAGGAAATTCCAGGACTAGATTCCCCATCTGTAAGAAACAATATATGTGAAAGAAAAAACGCCAAAAAAGCAATTGATTCTGGAATTATCTCAATAATGATTGACTGCAATGGAAAAAGTCTGCAGAGCTCTTCTGTAGTTGAATAAATTTCCAAAAAAAATTGGTTGTCTGACATATTTCTCTACAAACACAAGTTATTGAGATTATTAGATATTCAGGTTCATTTTTTCAATAATAAATCGAGCAAAATACTTCCAATGGGAACAGCGAAATATAACATCGTTTATTTTTACGTCAATAAAGCAAATAAATAACTACAGAAAAAAATTACCTGGAAAACTGACCATCTGTAGTACCGCAGCCAGTAAATATTTGGGCCCTCAGGCTGTCCCTCGCCTTCGAATTGGTCTGTAACAATAATGAAAAACATAGAAATTTCGAAAAAGCTCTTTCTTTTGTTGAAATCCCCCATAATATTTTCGACATAAAAAACAACAATAACGGAATAGAGCATGTTCAGTCTCATATAAATGAAACTGTAGAATATAAAAAATAATAATGATAAAATAACCAGGAAATTTAATGTAAAGGTAACGTTTTTTTGTCCAGCAATGTCTCTCTTCAAGATCATAAATTACCTCATCCGTAAACTCGTAGCCGGAAATAGAAAAAATTTGCTACCTTTCACTTGGGGAAAATACAGAAAGGCACGTACTGGCCATAAAACTCAAGCGCACGGAGGGACCGTTTGTACCCTTTTTTTTGCTACTTGAGATTTTCCCCAAAGGTCCCAAAATGGACTCCCAGGGCTGCTTCACAGACCTCTCCTCTATTTCACGCCTCTTCTAGAAATTCACTAATAAGAAAATTGAGGGAAATTTTCTTTATAATCCATTTGCCTTCAGCAACCCTCACTCTTGCAAATTTGTCATTAAACACACTCCTTCTTCCTCACTTACTTCGGAAAGCAGGAGAATTAAAACAGTTAGCTTCACGACGTCGTAGAGACAAGACATTTTCCTCTGTACTCTACCAAATATTTATACCGAATATCCGTAATTTTATTCAGATTCAGTTGTTTAAGTGATTTATGCAATTATTCATCATCTTTAAAAACTCATTAACGTTATTTTATCGTAGTGCATAAACAACTCAGTGTAAAAACAATTCTTATTTTTTCATAATTAACATATCTAACTTTATTCAGTGTATGTGAACAGTGTTTAATTTATTTCCATACACGTCAATCTACCCAAGACATTTTCGGATTACTCGCCGCTAATCTCAAGTACGGAAGTTCGTCCTACTGTAACCAGTATACCTGGGACTTACAACCCCAGAGAAGAGGCCCATAAATTAAAGGCCACTCGAGACGACCATCCAGTACATAAAACATGGTCCTTCGAGCCGGATATTTGGTTAAAAATCAGTGAAGTTCATTAACAAATTGAAGTCTAACTCAACTAAAAAACTTCAAATAAATTAAAGTGATTATAAAGTGATTTATCACAGTAAATAAGAGACATTTATATGGCAGCGTGTATATTCGATAGTGAATTCAGAATAAAAACACCTTAGTGAACTCTTATTTCGCAATTATAATTATTTGCGATTGCGTGTCCTGAAGACCTTCTATTGTCCACGACACCCAACTACGCAATGAACAAGCCGTGATCCACAGTCCACTGGGAGCTGAGGTAGCCTCTACGTATCCACCTGCCAATGAAGGACATCGACCACACAACAAAGGTAAGCTCATAACTTGGAATCGTCAATCCCTTAATCCTTTTTTCACATCAATCCTCATCGTTCAATCTCGATCACAATGACTCCGACGCCAGCGGAAATCAATGAATGAAGCACAGCTCTCATTCATGAACGAACTCAAATAAATACCAGAATTACCAAATTGAAGAATTACCTGGAAAAATCAGGGAGTTCGGCCGATCCAGCGTATGTTGACAGAAATTTCCTACGAATCGAGCAAGAACTTGAAACACTTCCACGGATCCAAGAAGACCTGACTACACTTGAACCCGAGGTCAATCATGAAGAAACATCAGAAGACATCAAGGAAGATTTTGAAGATTTAATGATAATGATTCGCAAATTCAGAGATCCAAATCGCGAACGCGATCGCAATACGCGGGCAGCCGATGAGAGGACTATGAGGGATACACGATCGCCTTCCGTCACTTCACATCTATCAACGCATGATTACTATTTGTCTTTGCCAAAGATAGAAATTAAAAAATTCGACGGGAAGCTGGAAAACTGGAGACCATACAGAGATTGGTTCAAACCAACGATTTATAATCGCGGAACATTGACAGATGCACAATGTCTTGATCTGATGAAACGCACCTGTACAGGAGAAGCTGCAGACGCAATCAGTGCCCTCGCCCCAACTGACGAAAACTACGCAGCAGCCTGGAAATTACTTAAGTCAATGTATGATATCGAATACATTCTCGTTCTTCGCCAATACAATCTTCTGATGGAAACACCCGTAATGAAAAAAAAATTCAGCAGAAGAAATCAGAAAATTGGTTAATCACGTTCAAGCACAGGTCCTAGCCATGAAAGGACTCGGAGAAAAGGTCGAGCAATGGGATACTCCACTGGTCCGCACTCTTGTCAACCGACTAGACAAGGAGACTGCCAAAGAGTGGAACAGAACACAACAAGACAACAAAATGCCCACATACGAAGAATTCATGAATTTCTTGAGGAAAGGAGCGGTAAAACTCACACCGATAACTCCAACAGGGGGAAGTCCAAGCACTTCAGTGAATTCCAATTCATTAAAACAAAAGAATGGAAATAATAAAGCGAACGGTCAGAAGGCGCACTCTCTCCTAACGTCAGCAACCGACAAAGCTTGTCCCTTATGTAATGAGTCACACACGTTGGAAAACTGCGGAAAATTCCTCGCATTGATTCCACCAGAAGGAGTACAGGCAGGACGCAAAACAAATTTATGTCTCAACTGTTTGCGACCCAACCACAAAACTCGATTTTGTAGGTGCTCACCGTATTATATCTCTAAATCGAAGAAACACAATGATCTTTTGCACTTGTCGGTGGCAAAACGAAGCACAATGCAGACTTCATCAGCATGACTAGCACCCACCGCAGTCTCGGCATCAACCTCGACTGCAGTCTCGGAACCCAAGCTAGCAACTACTCTGGTGGCTACGATTCCCTCTAAGGATTTGATTGCCACTGCTTCGATTTATGTTTTGAATCATGCGGACGAGTCAATCCGATGCTGAGCAGTTCTCGATACTGGATCTACATCAAAGTTCATCACGGAAAAACTCGCCAGAAAACTGAATCTACCTCTGGAGAGTCTTAAAATTCCAACTATGGCCATCGCTGATCCTCACCTTACGACAAATCATCTGATGAAAACAACAATCAAGTCAAGAGTCAACGAATTCACCAGAAAACTGAACTTCCTCACGGGCACCAATCTACAAGTATTACTCCCCAGTGAACCCATCGACCGAGGCAGTTTGAAGATTCCCAAGCACATTAAATTGGCGGATCCAAGATTTGACCAGCCAGCACCCTTTGAAATGTTGCTGAGCTCAGGCACAACCCTTGCAATGTTATGTCAAGGGCAAATTCGACTTAACAGTTCAGACACCACAGATGTTCTACTACAAGAAACTCAATTGGGATGGATCATCGGAGGCAGTGTTTCCGCAAAAAATCCATCTTCAAAAAATCAAACAGCGAACAATCATTTGACTTCTGTGGAACAACAATTGAAAAATTTCTGGGAAATGGACGATATTCACGTCGAGAAACATCTATCCAGTGAAGAGATAGCTTGTGAAGAACATTTCAAATGACACATTACCCGCGATGAAACTGGTAGATATATCGTAGCCCTACCTTTTAATGATAATAAATCAAGGCTCGGTGAATCTCGACAGATGGAAAAAAATCATTTTCGTTCACTTCAAAGGAAATTCAAGAGGAACCCAGAGTTAGAAACTAAATATTCAACCGTTATGCAAGAATATATCGACCTGGGTCATATGTCTGAATCTCAAGAAGACTCTTCCGGAGAAAACGGTTTTTATCCACCTCATCATGCGGTCATAAAATCCACGAGTCTCACCACCAAGGTTCGAGTAGTTTTTGATGGCTCTGCCAAGAGATTTGGAGATCCAGTCTCATTGAATGAGTCCTTAATGACAGGGCCAACTATTCAACAAGACATTTTCTCATCGCTAACCCGCTTTCTCACTCATCAATATGTACTCATAGGTGACATTGAAAAAATGTACCGCCAGTTCTGGGTGCGTGAAGAGGACAGAAAATATCAAAAGGTGTGGTGGCAAGACTCAAAACGTAATACAAAGATTTATGAATTAAATACTGTAACTTTCAGGTTATCCTCAGCGCCCTACCTCGCTATTCGCTGTTTACATCAATTAGCGGATGATGAGTCTGAGCAATTTCCTGAGGCAGCAAAAATCATCAAACGTGACCTATACGTTGATGATCTTCTTACTGGCCCAGACATGTTTGAGGAAGCTCTAAAAATTTCAGATGACATCAACAAGGTGCTACGAAAGGGGCAACTCAACCTACGTCAGTGGGGGTACAACGATCGACGATTTCTATAGGGACTTCCGGAACGAAATGTCAACATCAAGCTGAAAACGTTTGATGATCCCACCATCAATACATCGGGATTGCACTGGGATTCCAAAGAGGACGCAATTATTTTTACAGTGCAACCAATGCAAACTAGATCTGAGGTAACGAAACGCACAATGCTCTCCCACGTTTCGAAAATTTTTGATCCTCTAGGATTTCTCGGTCCAGTGATCATCAAGGGGAGAATGATTCTCCATCGCCTGTGGGAAGAAAAAAGTAGCTGGGATGACTCTGTTCCTCTCCACATCCTCACAGACTGGCAGAAGTATTCCACTCAACTGATGTTATTGAACAACATTTCGTTCAATCGACGAGTAATTATTCCTGATGCTCGTCAAATACATCTTCATGGGTTTTGTGATGCCAGTACAAAAGGTTATGGGGAATGCATCTACCTGCGATCCACCAATGTCAATGGGGAGACCAATGTCAAATGGGAGGTTCGATTACTGTGCTCCAAATATCGCGTCGCGCCTATTCAACCAGTATCATTACCTCGATTAGAGCTCTGTTCAGCACTTTTGTCGGCTGATTTGTACACAGCAACAAAACAATCCATTACTCATCACATCAATCACACTTTTTGTTGCTCAGATTCGATGATTGCCTTGTACTGGATAAAAACGCCTCCTAATAAACTACAAGTCTTTGTGGCCAATCGTGTTGCTGGAATCCAGCAGAAGACTGACGGTGCAGAGTGGCGACATGTACGTTCCAAAGACAACCCCGCAGATCATATATCGCGAGGTCTGCTCCCCAGCGGGTTTATCCAAGAATCCAACTGGAAATCCGCGCCATCATGGTTAGCCCAGGAGGAAAAAGATTGGCTGAAGTCTGAGGTAATTATTCCAACAGAACTTCCTGAACTACGAAAAATTCACTGCTTATTGACTGATCCAGTGATTTCCAGGAAACCTGAAATCGAAGAAACGCCATACATTCTACTTTTCTCGTCAATTGGATACGTAAGAAGATTATTTGCATATGGCCTACGATGTAATCCAGGAAACGGAGCCAAGGGCCCTCCATCAGTAGAAGAAACGCAGCTAACGAGAGATTCATCAAAACGATCCAAGAGTCTGCATTCGCTGAGGTGATAAAAGAATTTAAGAAAGGGAGACCCTTGCATCCCAATATCAAGTACAAATCCCTCAATTTTTTTCTGGAAGAAAAAAAGTTATTACGACTCGGTGAACGCCTCAATAACTCCAAAATCCCATTCGATCAAAAGCATCCTCTCTTAATCCCAAGGGAACATCACGTCACCACTCTTGATTCGAAATGAACACATCACTAATTACCATGCTGGTGCTCAAACAACGCTGTATGCACTAAGAAAAAAATATTGGTTAATTGGAGGATGGGCACAAGTACGTAAAATTATTCAAAAATGTTTCAAGTGTACAAGGGCTGATCCCCCATTGAGTGAATATGTTATGGGTAACCTTCCAAGCACTCGCATCACCGAAGCACGGCCCTTCTCCAACGTCGGTATAGATTACTGTAGTCCATTCCATGTGAAAGAGAAGAAACATCGAAACCGAAATCAGATAAAGGTATGGGTAGCTGTCTTCGTTTGCATGGTGGTCAAGGCCGTACACCTGGAGGTGGTGACGGATCTCACAACGGAAGGATTCACTGCAGCGTTGAAACGATTCATCGCCAGACGAGTAAAACAGAGCAATATTTATTCAGACTAACTTCATTGGCGCCAGCAATGAATTGAAGGAGCTCTACTCATTGACACAATCCAAGGATCACAACGAAAAAATCCACAAACATCTCGCAGATCAAGGCATCACATAGCATTTCATCGCTCCACTCTCTCCACGTCAAGAATGTCTTTGGGAGGCTGGAGTAAAGTCACTCAAATACCACCTGAAGAGAATTTGTGACAATTTAATCACGTATGAAGAATTCAACACGTTAGTGATCGAGATCGAGGCAATATCAAATTCCCGTCCTTCAACTCCTATTTCCACTGATCCAAATGACATTATTGTACTCTGCCCGGGCATTTCCTAATTGGCGATTCACTCATGAGCTTGCCTGAACCTGACTTCAAGGCCACTCCAGATAACAGATTATCTTGTTGGGAAGCAATCCAGACAAAACAACAAGAATTCTGGATGAGATGGCACAAAGAGTACCTGAACGAGCAGAATCAGAGGAGCAAGTGGACCAAGGGGAGCCACAATATCAGGGAAGGCTCAATCGTCATCCTTCGAGACGACAATTTGCCACCCAGACAATGGTCTCTGGGTCGAGTCATCAAAGCGTATCCAGGCAATGATGGGATCATTCGTTCAGTTCGAGTGAAAACCGGAAAAGGAGAGTTTGACAGAAACATTCGCAAACTGTCCCCATTATTAAGTGATATCCCTACCCAAGAAAATTAACAGTGAAAAAGACACTGATAAAAACTCTAAGTGAAAAAAAAACTTTGCGAAAAAATTGATATTCTTTGTTTTTTCCGTTATCTCATTAGAAAATGTATAGCTCAATATAGCTCTAGATGATACTCGCATTTATTAGCATATATTTATCAGCGTCAAGTGCCAAGAACGGTAGTCCTGCTCCTACTAATTTTTTATTTCATGGAGAATTTTTTTAGAATACTTATTCCATTGAGAAATATTTTTCTTATAGAAACCTGAATGTGCACTATCACCATTTATTCAAAATTCCTAACTTGGCTTCCTTTTTTATTTCTACATATTTTTCAAAAACTTCGATTTCTCAGTAGGAAACAAACAAAACTTTTTCTTGGCCCAGTTTTTTTACAAAAACATTTGTTCTTGTGTATTTAGGCAGATTTCATAATTTTGTTCAAAATAAGCAAAGACTGTTTTTACATCCGGTGAAATTTGTTCTTTTCAATTCAATTTAACTGATTCATTTTTCATAAGATAGAACATTTTCTGAATCAACAATTGAAGGGAAATAAACAGTTCTACTCCAGATTTATTCTCTCCACCGAATTTCAAATTTTAATCATCTATTAACAATTTTCTCACTTGATTTGATTCCTCATTCAATTTTTGCTCTGATGATTCTTATATAGATTGTATTTCGTGGAGAAATGAACTGATTTCCTTATAGGAATAGTCAAACAATATATTCACAAAGAATTCTTTTTGAAAACATTTTTTTTTTTTTGGTTTTTAAAAATAACCGGGAAACATTAGGTGGAATGGACTCTTCTGACTTCTTATTTCAATATTTATAAACAAGGAACAAATTTATCAATTGAGTCAGTCTAAGCTTATTACAAAGGGGCTGACTGTACTTCAATTTTTAAAAAAAATCTATTTCATCAGCACTTCAATAAGACATCAACATTTTGGAAAGGGTTCAAAGTGTCCAGTTAATCCCACCTTCTCCTATTAATTTTTCCTAAATAATCACAAAATTGTTCGCATTTCACTGTCACTTAATTTAGTGAATTTTTTTCCACGGAATGAAAATATTTTCTGTTACACTCAGAGAAAAATGAATATTTCCTTTTCGAATTCAACTATTCACGGACATTCAATACTTGATCACACAATATTTTCGACACATCTCCCTTTTGTCACATTCCAAACATAAATCGATAATCTCACAAACAGTGCATAAACTACTTTAATGTCCGAGGTCCGCATATGAATATAGATATAGCAGGATGAAATGCGAATTTTCGACGAGAGAAAATAAAATAGAACAGCGAGTCGATTTTCCATTTCATTCTACTATGTGATTTAATGTGAAGAAGAACATTTTCTGTGGTTCTCCATAACAACATCACAACCCACATTTAAATGCACTGGTCCCAACACTTCAACGTTGGATATGAAGCCCAGTTGGACCGGCGCTACCAACGTTACAACTTGATTCCTACACTTTATAATGTGAATCGCGAGAATGTGAATATCAATTCGTTGCTATGCGCCTATCTCTTTTACTGTTATCCAAAAAATACCATAGTTACACCGTTGAAAAGCTCATAGGCGATTTATATAATGTAACTAACGACACTTTCCCGATTTGTCGTCCCGTTTTCATTATACCGAATGTAAATCATTTAGAGGTAGTGGAGGGGGAAGTTCTGTCGTGTATAGATACTTGGCGCTNAACAATTGAAGGGAAATAAACAGTTCTACTCCAGATTTATTCTCTCCACCGAATTTCAAATTTTAATCATCTATTAACAATTTTCTCACTTGATTTGATTCCTCATTCAATTTTTGCTCTGATGATTCTTATATAGATTGTATTTCGTGGAGAAATGAACTGATTTCCTTATAGGAATAGTCAAACAATATATTCACAAAGAATTCTTTTTGAAAACATTTTTTTTTTTTTGGTTTTTAAAAATAACCGGGAAACATTAGGTGGAATGGACTCTTCTGACTTCTTATTTCAATATTTATAAACAAGGAACAAATTTATCAATTGAGTCAGTCTAAGCTTATTACAAAGGGGCTGACTGTACTTCAATTTTTAAAAAAAATCTATTTCATCAGCACTTCAATAAGACATCAACATTTTGGAAAGGGTTCAAAGTGTCCAGTTAATCCCACCTTCTCCTATTAATTTTTCCTAAATAATCACAAAATTGTTCGCATTTCACTGTCACTTAATTTAGTGAATTTTTTTCCACGGAATGAAAATATTTTCTGTTACACTCAGAGAAAAATGAATATTTCCTTTTCGAATTCAACTATTCACGGACATTCAATACTTGATCACACAATATTTTCGACACATCTCCCTTTTGTCACATTCCAAACATAAATCGATAATCTCACAAACAGTGCATAAACTACTTTAATGTCCGAGGTCCGCATATGAATATAGATATAGCAGGATGAAATGCGAATTTTCGACGAGAGAAAATAAAATAGAACAGCGAGTCGATTTTCCATTTCATTCTACTATGTGATTTAATGTGAAGAAGAACATTTTCTGTGGTTCTCCATAACAACATCACAACCCACATTTAAATGCACTGGTCCCAACACTTCAACGTTGGATATGAAGCCCAGTTGGACCGGCGCTACCAACGTTACAACTTGATTCCTACACTTTATAATGTGAATCGCGAGAATGTGAATATCAATTCGTTGCTATGCGCCTATCTCTTTTACTGTTATCCAAAAAATACCATAGTTACACCGTTGAAAAGCTCATAGGCGATTTATATAATGTAACTAACGACACTTTCCCGATTTGTCGTCCCGTTTTCATTATACCGAATGTAAATCATTTAGAGGTAGTGGAGGGGGAAGTTCTGTCGTGTATAGATACTTGGCGCTCTCGGCCTGATGTTTTGTTCAGTCGGTCAAAACTTTTCTTGGCCGATACGCTACCGCGTATCTCGATTCTTATTTTTTCATTATTAATATATCCAACTTTATTTAGTGTGTGTGAACAGTGTTTAATTTATTTCCATACACTTCAATCTACCCAAGATATTTTCGAATTACTCGCCCCTAATGTCAAGTACGGAAGTTTGTGTCGTCGTACTGTAATCAGTATACCTGGGACTTAGGACCCCAGAGAAGAGGCCCAAAAATTAAAGGCCCCTCGCGACGACCGTCCAGTACATAAAACAGAACAAGTGCTTACCTGCCATTGTTTTGTGGTGGAATGAAACTTTTGTTAAGATGGAATCCACATGATATTTTCCTGTGAACACACATGATTGTTTGTCGCTCTTGATTTTCATGTAAATCAAAATCGGCATGCATGTCGATGACAGCGCATGGAGTGTTTCACAATGGATCAACGATCGAAAATGCGTCAACAGTGGTCAGCAGTTGTGTTTTTGTGCAATTAACTGTGTTTTTGTGAACTAAACGGATAAATTCCGCTCAATATCATCCGTATAAAATCCCGCAGGATTCGTGGATATTATCAGGAGTGAAAAGTGGGGAAAAAAACGTAAAAATAATCCCTCGGAGAAAGCGAGATTGTGGGTCACAGCCAGGAGGCGAAAGCCTGGCTCCAAGAGGTAAGTTTTCCCAATATTATCTGTTATGAAGTTAAAACCGCTGATTGCAGTCAATAACTTCCATCGATTGACTTTTATTTCGATAATGCGTATTTTTTTCGAAGAAAATAGCAGAAGACTCTTTTTGGGGATAATTATTTCAGCTACAAAGAAGATCTGTTTAGAATTACATTTTTAGACCTGAATATCGCAGAAAGTAGGTAGTACAAAATTTTACAAAAAATTCACCGGATTCAGAACTTATCAACCTACCACGGATTATTTTTTTGCAAACATCGTAAATACCGTTTTCTCATGAGATGGGAAAAATCGAGTTTGGGGTGATCCATAACCGCTGTTTGGCCTATGCCTCATGTGTTAGAAGCCCGCATTTCATTAGTTATTGGCAGTATCTATTCGCACGCTCCACGGTAAATTTTCCGTGGATTCACGGTAGATTCTCACTCACTTGTCTGACATCTCTGCTATGAACTCTGGTGTTCAACTCTGACAATTGGGTTGAAAAGCAGAGTTGTGACAGCATTGTCCAGTGGGGTCTATAAGTCTCCCCTGTTTAAAAAAACACCCTTAGAATCATTTGCACGTCACTTCGAGACTCGCCCTTTCATTCGAGCCCAAAAAAACATTCACATCTTGTCTGATATCTCTGCTATGAACTCTGCTTTTCAACTCTGACAAATGAGTTGAAAAGCAGAGTTGTGAGAACATTGTCCAATGAGGTCTAGGAGTCTCCCCTGGTTAAAAAATCACCCTTAGAATCACTGGGGCATTAAAAAACATTCACATCTTGCCTGACATCTCTGTTATAAACTTGGGTTTTGAACTCTGGTTTCAGAGTTGAAAACCAGAGTTGTGACCGTATTGTCCAGTGGGGTCTAGGAGTCTCCCCTGCTTGAAAAATCATCCTTAAAATCATCTGCACTATATTTAGCGATGCGCTCTTGCACTCGGGCCTCAAAAACCATTCACATCTGGTCTCACATCTCTATTATGAACTTTGGTTTTGAACTCTGGAAGTAGAGTTCAAAACCTGAGTTGTGACAACATTGTTCAGTGGGGTCTAGGAGTCTCTCTCGGTTGGGCAATCACCCTTAAAATTATTTGCACTATATTCTAGTACGCACCCCTGCACTCGGACCCCATTAGACAAATATGAATATTGTTGAGAAAAGGTTCACATAAAATGTAAAAAAATATTCATTTCATCATTTATTTGCGTTTAGTGAACTATTTGTAAACTATTTATTTCATTTTTATTTGCGTTAATCTAGAATGATATTCATATTCAACGAATCAATATTTTGAGAAAATTATTTACTAGCCAACTATCAGCATATCACTTATCAATTGATTCGATTTGTCTAGTTTATTGTCTAGATTTAATTTGAGAAGTACAAGTTGAGGGTCCACAATCTCCCATATATCTACGGTACAAATTACATTGAATCCACGGAAAAACGTCCCGTATATTCACGGTCAAAGTTACCGTGAAGCGTGTAAATAGACACTGCTTTATTTACTATCGTCTAAACCATGTAGTACAGCTAGCAAGAATTTTTTTCAGTAGCTGTGGACTATTATAAACATTATCTATGAACAACGTGGGGACTATGAACAACATATTTTGGAGTTCTTATATTTTTCGAAATAGCTATTGGAGGAAGAGGCACAGCGGGGCGGTTGAACAAAGTGGAACGGTTGTGAATCTTGTTTTCTAAGGGCCGAACAGTTTTGAGTATCTAACAGGAGAAACGAGTGAAGTGTTCCGAAGAAACAACGATTCTTATATGAAGGTCGAATATGAAAAACATGCTGAGTGGTTGAGACAGTAAAATGGGAGAGAGGAGAGAAGGGATCGTGACCCTCGTCTCTATTAATTAGTAATTCTCTGATGACTCTGTTGATCTCTCCTTTCTCACTCTGGAAAACTTGACGCTGAAAAACCCTTTGTCAATTTTAAAGTAGGAGAGATTGGAGTAATGTTGTCTATATTTTGGCCTACCAATCCACAGCAAAATAGTATTCCATAAGAGTCAAACAAGACATGTCACCCAAATTCCAAACTAGTTTGTAGAAGCGATCTGCAAATTCACATGAGAAGAAGAATTCTTTGTAGAAACCTTTGACCAACAAAATAATAGTTATTTCGTTTCTATTCACAGACAATCTGGAAATGGAATTCGAAACTTAATATGAAGATGAGTTTTGACAGATATCTTTCAACTCCAGGTCCAGAGACCGATTTTCATCACAGTTTTTTTAGAGGTCTTATTGTGCTCCACAAAAGGGAATACTGGGAAAATTTCGTCATCGCTCTTAGTTTTCAACAAATCGGTAAGTAAATTATATTTTGAGAGAACTGCAATTGCTTTTCCTTAGCATTATACCCCCGAATGCTTCACTGCACTAAAAATAAAAACATAGAAATGCGGATGACGAAATTTAATGGAAAACCTAGCGAATTTATTACAAAATTCTATTAGATTTCCGTTGAACTTTCTGTTAGTTTTTGGCCGATTCTATTGAAATGTTCACTAACAAAAAGTCAACAGTATTCGAGTTTTCTATATAACTTATTCTGTTGAGAAATTTCCTATAGAATTTCGTCGGCTGAAATTTTCTAATTTTTTTATTTGATTTTCTTGATGATAAGAAAATGAAAATACAATGAGAAAAATTTCAGCCGAGGAAATGGTACAGAAAATATTTCAATAGAATAATTCATATAGGAAAATTCAATTCTATAGTCTTTTTCTATTGAATATTTTCTATTGATCATATGAATAGAATTGGCCTAAAACCAATAGAAAGTTCAATAGAAATCCTATACACTTTTCTAACGAATTCGTTTCGGAAATCAGATTGATTATCTGTTGACACTCCAGGAAATTTGGGTTTCCCTTCAATTTGAATTCAATGCGTATTCTATTGAAATTGTGTTGGAAATTCGCTTTTTTTTGTGTTTTCTATTGCCAATTTGATAAAATCTGCGAGCAGTTTTTTAATGGACATTTGACAGTACAAAGTCCGTAGAGTTTGATTTTTCTATACAATTCATTTTGTCCTTGTTTCTATGTTTTTATCACTCTATTTTTGTTTTCTCATATCACAAAATCAATGCAAGAACTTGAAAAATCCATATTCCTGAATTTGTATAGAAAATTCAGCAACTGAGGTGCGCATATCGAAAAATCAAAATCGGTTGACTTTCCTCTGTCCACCATCGATTGAAAAATCGCATGAAAAGGTTATAGCATTTTTCATAGAAAATGTAGAAGAAAATAATAGAATTCCGAAGAGAACATCCCTGTTTTCCCAACACAATTCGAATAGAATTCCGATCTAAGGGTTTCAATCATTTTATACGGATACAGAAATTTGCTAAAAAACTTTTTAGTGGAATTTGATTGGTAATCTAGTGGAATGTGTTTGGGAAATAGTACATAATGCTGTATGAAGGGACTGACATCTTTGGGGCATGGGTGTGGTCTTGAAGTTTCGTATTAATGGTTACCTCCACTGGAGCATTGCATGATGTAATTTTTATTGATAGGCGTCGAATAGTCGAGCAAGCAGATGAAAGAATGGAAGACAACCCCACAGTGGGAGAAGGTTTCGTCGAGGCGGGCGTTGAAAACAGTAGTGGGAGAAGCCATCAGAAGGTATGTGTGAACAATCCTATGCATGGTGGCATGATTTCGCATTATACCATTATAGCAGCTTCACTGGATATCATGACTTCGCATGATACACTTCATTTGCAGGACGATATGCACCAACATCCACGTACTTTGCCGAATTCTGAATGTTCTGACCTTATCGGAGCTAGTGTGGATGATGTAATTAGAATAGCATCGCGCCCTAATCAGAATAGTGTAGATATAGGCGATTTATCGCAGTCAAATTGTTCGGGTGACGACCTTGTTCGCTTCGGAGAAAATGGTGCAGTTAGCACGTCATCTCTCCCCAGACAGGAGAACAGACGTGTAGGCGAGTTATCGCAGTCGAGTTCTTCTGGTTCTCACTGCCTTGGTTTCCATTCTGGTATCCCAATTACCACGTCATCTCGACCCAGGCAGGACAACAGACATGTAAGAGTTATGGCAGTCGAGTTCCTCTGGCTCTGACTGCCTGGGTTTCTATTCCGGCGCCCTAATTACCACGTCGTCTCGCCCTGGACAGAACAATAGACGTGCAGGCGAGTTATCGCAGTCGAGTTCTCCTGGTTCTGACGGCCTTGCTTTCGATTCTCGATCCCCAATTACCACGTCATCTCGCCCCAGGCAAAAGAACAGAGGTGCAGGCGAGTTATCGCAGTCGAGTTCTTCCGGCTCTGACTACCTTGGTTTCGATTCTGGCGCCTTGATTACCACGTCATCTCACCCCAGGCAGGAGAACAGACGTGTAGGCAAGTTATCGCAATCGAGTTCTTCCGGCTCTGACTGCCTGGGTTTCGATTCTGGCGCCCCAATTACCACGTCGTCTCGCCCCAGGCAGGAGGACAGACGGGTAGGCGATTTATCGCAGTAGAATTCTTCTGGTTCCGAATGCCTGGGTTTCGATTCTGGCGCCCCAATTATCACGTCATCTCGCCCTGGGCGGGAGAACAGATGTGCAGGCGAGTTATCGCAGTTGAGTTCTTGCGGCTCTGACTGCTTGGGTTTCGATTTTGGCGCCCCAATTACCACGTCGTCTCGCCATTGGCAGGAGAATACAAATGTAGCTGGCTTATCACATCCAAGTTCTACTGGTTCCAACCTTTTTAAGAGATATAATGATAAACTCCATGGAATTATCATGACAATTAGTACTACCATCAGTAACGATGTGTACAATGGAGCAAAAAAATGAGCACAGCCTTCAGCGAGTGTCAGAAAACCTTTCAACAAAATTGATACGCAGCATCCAGCGAGTAGTGGTAGCTGGAACATTGTGATGGCAACATCCAATGGAATAGAATCGGATACTGTAAATTCTCCCCCACAACTTGATAGTCAGTCACTAAACAGGAATCACATGGATTCGGTATCTCTGCATAGTGAACATTCCGCGTTCTCATGCTCCTTTTTAGAAAATATCACGGAAGGTGACTTGTATAATTATCAATCGGAGGAATCGATAGAGCGACGCAATAGTGAGGGTGGTGATGACGCCTCTCCTAACTCCTCGCAGATTATCAACGAAGATGATATTTCGCGTGAGATTCTTCATACCCGTCGATGGGGTAATAAAGATCATGCTAAGAGCGACGCTGCTGAAATAAATGAAACTGCGCCGATAAAGAGCAACGTGCTTCATTATCACGACTACATAATGCCAACGAGAGCCCAAACTTGTCAAGTGGACCAGGACGCTGTTGCAACACCACCACCTACCCCTCGCAATACAAATGAGCCAATTTATCAAGAATTAGCACAATTTGTTGAAATTGTGGCTGATGTTGATGCAGCACAAGATACCAGAGCAGTCGTGAATGCGCCCGCTTCGACATTATCTAACATTACAAGCGTTACAAGAGTTTACAGTAAATCTAGGGATCCGTTGTCCAAGCTTCAAACCTTTCAAAGAAATAAGTGCGGAACTCGATAATATTTACATACATTTATCAGAGGAGCAAATTATAAGAAATTGTAGAGAAGAACTTCTAATCGCTTATGAGATGGGGTTAGTCATAGGTAGCATTCCAGTATGCTCCGTAATTGTTGATGGTNATATGGAATGGCAGAGGCAGAAACAGAATGCTTACAACACGAAATATGTGAATACAAAGAAAATGCCTCAATTACCACCTGATATAATACGCTCCACCGGAGAGTCCTCCGATTATGGTCGGAAGTGTGAGAAACCGGATATGACAGCAGAGATGTATGCGGAAGCTAAGGACAATCATAACTCCGTGCTCTGCGATTGCCAGAACGATCGTGCTAATATTGAAGAAAGATCTCGATTGCTTGATCCCCACGAGAATATGTACTCGAAGAAGATCCTTTTCAGCTACCACTTTGGATGATTATGTTATATGAGATAAAACCCTCTTACGGCAGCCACAGTAAAAGATATCCTTTACCCATCTTCAAAGCGAACTCAATCGTACATGCTTGGTATAAAGGCAGGCTTAAGAAAACTCTTGGATATGCAAGACTGGTGTCATCATCGACGCCACTGATCCATTGTTGGCCGCAAAACCGAATGGTCTTATTGGAGATGATGTTGTAATAATCCATTGTCTTTACAGTCTACGCAACTTGTCCGTAAAAGAGGCTATCGACGAACTGAATTTTGGAATAAGCGATAACCGTTAAAGAAGACTAATCACTTATATCATGAAGTCATAGGCAGCCTTGCAATTTGTCAGAAGCGAAAGTACCAGTTATACATCGCTACGGCCCATGGCCATGTTCTCATCCCGATAAGTCACGATGAGGCTTTGTGGAGATATAAAATGCTGCCCAAACTGCGAGAATTGGATGAAACTTGGATGGTTCCAGAAATCGTTGACAGTAGACACCAAAGAAGTATGGGATTACGGGATAAAGAACGTCTACAACAACGGAGCTATCAAACAAAAGACAATAGCAGACGATCAGAGAATGTCACGAATAGTGTAATTCCTAAATTTTCAGATGGAATGACACCAAATGACTGTGAGCTCGCTCATCATGACGAAGGTGAAGATTTTGCAGTAGATGAATTCCTTGCAACGGAACTCTCTAATGAAGATTTCATGATATTGATTGATCAGACCAATGGTCAATTAGAAGCTACCCATATGGACGTTTTTGGGAGAATGGTATCACGGGTCACGGAGATCCTCTGCCAATATCGGTCCCCATCGTTGAGAGATGCATTCTGGCGAATTGAGCCAATCGAGCCCTTACGCAAACATATTCAAATACTCAATCGTGGTGGCGCGCATTGGATTTGCGCTTACTATGATACGGAAAATGTTTTCATATATGATTCACTATGTGATAGGATAGAGCAATCTAATGCAAATCCCTATTTGCCTTATTTGCAACGACTTTTCTCCTCATCATTTATTTGATGAAAATGCTGTAATTTTCCCTGAAGTACAGCAGCAAAATAATTTCGTCGATTGTGGTGTTTTCGCTATTGCATTCGCAATAACTTTGATCCATGGCATAGATCCGACGCAAATAAAGTACGGTGGGGACCTAATGCGAGATCATTTGCTTGATATATTTGTGACTAGCAAAATACGACACTTTCCTATCTCACAGCGATGTGAGGTAGTAATACCCGAACTTCAACAGTGTTTGGATGTTGAAATAGACGCAGTAATTTCACGTCTCAGTGATACGGGCTAAATCTGAAAAAAATGCTCGATTTATCATTAGATCATCAGCTGTTGAGGTCGGGAAGTGTCCGTGACTAAAATAACGGGAAATGACAATTACCACAGTAAAGAAGTGGCGGTGAATGTGCTTGGAGAAAGGTATTCCTCCACATCAAGTGATGGTTACTTATTAACCTATGATGTCTGCGGGAATTACTTAGTTGTATATGTAACCGGCTTCTACACAGAACTCATGTTTACTACAATACTTATATGAATCAATAAATGTGATAATTTATTTTGTCTACTAAGAAACTAAATCACTCAGGAAATAAAAAGGTCCGCCTAGGATTATTTGTAACGAATCTAATATACTGGCCCATGTTGTTCATTTTGCCACTGTTCTGTATAGCAAAATGAATTTTTTCACACCCCTGCACGGAAAGTTCATACTTTCCTCCTGCTCATCAAAGAGCAAAATACACACTTTCCTTTCCGGACGTCTTAAACAAATAGCATGTGCACCTCGGATGGGGACAACCTGACTTTCAGCCCTTGGGGCCCAATATACTACATTCTTAGCGTGCCCTTCTGCGACAACTTGCGTAGATAAGTCAGAAGTTTATAGGTTCATAGGAAACGCGACTGAAGATGCCTTTATAGTGATACGTTCCAATAACAGGCATAACAGTTATAGGAAACAGCAATGCGGAATAGATTAAATGAATGAATAAACTCATGAATTCTGTGATGAATGATTTGTAGAGGATAGTCGTGTAGCAAAGCCGGTTCTGGACCACGTTCACCTTGAGAAATGAGTCATCAAGGGGCGTGGGGCAGAACGGGTGGAAGGAGGAGGGGAGGGGAGGGGTAGAATGTTCTAGAAGGTTCGATGGTGGGCCAGAATGGGCGGAATGGGGAGGGGGGTACACTGAGAAAAAAAATTTCTAAGAAATAGAAATTCTATAATTGATCCAAATCATTCATCGATTGAATAGTCGCAAAAGAAAATGCTATTGTAAGAAACAAATATCGATTTAATTTTAATGTTTTCGATTGAAAAAGAATGAGAGCAGTTGTCT
>NW_021680370.1:949058-951013 GCF_001412515.2 Diachasma alloeum | reverse complement strand
CAATTTTGGTTTAGTTCAAACGCTTCGGATTTGGCGCAAATAATTTTTTTTTCACAATTGCAATGGAAAAATAATCAGTTCAAACCATAAAGAATTGCGTTTGTCGTAAACAAGAGACTGCGCTTCGCGAAAGTCTCGCATCAATGAGTATCCAATNCAGAAGTTTATAGGTTCATAGGAAACGCGACTGAAGATGCCTTTATAGTGATACGTTCCAATAACAGGCATAACAGTTATAGGAAACAGCAATGCGGAATAGATTAAATGAATGAATAAACTCATGAATTCTGTGATGAATGATTTGTAGAGGATAGTCGTGTAGCAAAGCCGGTTCTGGACCACGTTCACCTTGAGAAATGAGTCATCAAGGGGCGTGGGGCAGAACGGGTGGAAGGAGGAGGGGAGGGGAGGGGTAGAATGTTCTAGAAGGTTCGATGGTGGGCCAGAATGGGCGGAATGGGGAGGGGGGTACACTGAGAAAAAAAATTTCTAAGAAATAGAAATTCTATAATTGATCCAAATCATTCATCGATTGAATAGTCGCAAAAGAAAATGCTATTGTAAGAAACAAATATCGATTTAATTTTAATGTTTTCGATTGAAAAAGAATGAGAGCAGTTGTCTAAACTTTTTTTTTGTTGCTATCTACTTTTCAGTACATATAAAGCAATGTCTATATTATCAGATATCTTCTCTGAATAAAGCATATAATTATCCAATTTATCAGCGTCACGATATCCCGCAAAAGAATATCTGTTCGATTGAAAGCAGAATTCATAGATGCAATAAAATATTCATTTGGCCTATGAGGAACATATTGTTGGATACTCATTGATGCGAGACTTTCGCGAAGCGCAGTTTCTTGTTTACGACAAACGCAATTCTTCATCATTTGAACTGATTATTTTTCCATTGCAATTGTGAAAAAAAAATTATTTGCGCCAAATCCGAAGCGTTTGAACTAAACCAAAATTGAATTGTATGAAATCGATTTTGTCGCAAAAACAAGTATTTTCTAAATTCGATAGAATAAACAAAATATACTATACTATAACAAAATCGATTTCATACAATCCAATTTTGGTTTAGTTCAAATCGATATTTGTGTCTTACAATAGCATTTTCTTTTGCGACTATTCAATCGATGAACGATTTGGATCAATTATAGAATTTCTATTTCTTGGAAATTTTTTTTTTCAGTGTACCCCTCTCCCCGTTCCGCCCATTCTGGCCCACCATCGAACATTCTAGAACATTCTACCCCTCCCCTCCCCTCCTCCTTCCACCCGTTCTGCCCCACGCCCCTTGATGACTCGTTTCTCAAGGTGAAANAAAATTTCTAAGAAATAGAAATTCTATGATTGATCCAAATCGTTCATCGATTGAATAGTCGCAAAAGAAAATGCTATTGTAAGAAACAAATATCGATTTAATTTTAATGTTTTCGATTGAAAAAGAATGAGAGCAGTTGTCTAAACTTTTTTTTTGTTGCTATCTACTTTTCAGTACATATAAAGCAATGTCTATATTATCAGATATCTTCTCTGAATAAAGCATATAATTATCCAATTTATCAGCGTCACGATATCCCGCAAAAGAATATCTGTTCGATTGAAAGCAGAATTCATAGATGCAATAAAATATTCATTTGGCCTATGAGGAACATATTGTTGGATACTCATTGATGCGAGACTTTCGCGAAGCGCAGTTTCTTGTTTACGACAAACGCAATTCTTCATGGTTTGAACTGATTATTTTTCCATTGCAATTGTGAAAAAAAAATTATTTGCGCCAAATCCGAAGCGTTTGAACTAAACCAAAATTGGATTGTATGAAATCGATTTTATCGCAAAAACAAGTATTTTCTAAATTCGATAGAATAAACAAAATATACTATACTATAACAAAATCGATTTCATACAATCCAATTTTGGTTTAGTTCAAATCGATATTTG
>NW_021680370.1:931964-948809 GCF_001412515.2 Diachasma alloeum | reverse complement strand
ACCACGATTGAGTATTTGAATATGTTTGCGTAAGGGCTCGATTGGCTCAATTCGCCAGAATGCATCTCTCAACGATGGGGACCGATATTGGCAGAGGATCTCCGTGACCCGTGATACCATTCTCCCAAAAACGTCCATATGGGTAGCTTCTAATTGACCATTGGTCTGATCAATCAATATCATGAAATCTTCATTAGAGAGTTCCGTTGCAAGGAATTCATCTACTGCAAAATCTTCACCTTCGTCATGATGAGCGAGCTCACAGTCATTTGGTGTCATTCCATCTGAAAATTTAGGAATTACACTATTCGTGACATTCTCTGATCGTCTGCTATTGTCTTTTGTTTGATAGCTCCGTTGTTGTAGACGTTCTTTATCCCGTAATCCCATACTTCTTTGGTGTCTACTGTCAACGATTTCTGGAACCATCCAAGTTTCATCCAATTCTCGCAGTTTGGGCAGCATTTTATATCTCCACAAAGCCTCATCGTGACTTATCGGGATGAGAACATGGCCATGGGCCGTAGCGATGTATAACTGGTACTTTCGCTTCTGACAAATTGCAAGGCTGCCTATGACTTCATGATATAAGTGATTAGTCTTCTTCAACGGTTATCGCTTATTCCAAAATTCAGTTCGTCGATAGCCTCTTTTACGGACAAGTTGCGTAGACTGTAAAGACAATGGATTATTACAACATCATCTCCAATAAGACCATTCGGTTTTGCGGCCAACAATGGATCAGTGGCGTCGATGATGACACCAGTCTTGCATATCCAAGAGTTTTCTTAAGCCTGCCTTTATACCAAGCATGTACGATTGAGTTCGCTTTGAAGATGGGTAAAGGATATCTTTTACTGTCGCTGCCGTAAGAGGGTTTTATCTCATATAACATAATCATCCAAAGTGGTAGCTGAAAAGGATCTTCTTCGAGTACATATTCTCGTGGGGATCAAGCAATCGAGATCTTTCTTCAATATTAGCACGATCGTTCTGGCAATCGCAGAGCACGGAGTTATGATTGTCCTTAGCTTCCGCATACATCTCTGCTGTCATATCCGGTTTCTCACACTTCCGACCATAATCGGAGGACTCTCCGGTGGAGCGTATTATATCAGGTGGTAATTGAGGCATTTTCTTTGTATTCACATATTTCGTGTTGTAAGCATTCTGTTTCTGCCTCTGCCATTCCATATATATCAACTGTTGAGGAGGTATTGTATTCATTCCCTCGTGGAGAGAGCTTCCAATATCCTAACTGTTTAACTGAATGGCGGCCATTGCAATACGTGCCAGATACATGCCCCTTAATTGAACATTTACACCCTTGTGATAAATATACTTTGCTAGAAATGATTTGAAACATTCAGTAAGATTCGTCGTGTCACCTGCTAATCCATGTTCAGCCGCAAGAGTCCATGTATTCATGATCGTTTGCAACTGATCATATAAACCATTGTCACGTAAAATCGGAATTGAATTAATCTCATCTACTTTGTTATTACCGTCACGGAAATAATCGGCACACTCCCGATGAGATCCAAAAACATGATTGAGGACATTTCTCATGTCCTTTTTCAGATTGGAAATTTTCATTTCAGTTGTCATCTCTTCCTCCCCCCTCCAATAATTAGCAGCACTCATTACCACCGTGCAAATTAATTGGATTTTTCCGAACACCAATTTTTTTCAATTTTTAGCCTGTTTCAAACGCCCTGTTTTGAATTTTGCTATTACTTCTCGCATTTCTCACACATGACATCGTTGCAGATGACAGCGACATTTTCCCTTGCTCACCATACAAAGCTCAGCGTAAGGGTCTGCATCTCTTACTTTCTTGATAACGCTCCTGTCACCGTCCCCAATGAGCTTGTTATAAATGAGGCCATGCTGCTCCAAACGTTGGGTGAACCCTTGTACAATGACGTCGCTTTCTACTTAAAGAATGCTCTTATCTTTTGGGTAGTTGATGAAGCATCTATACTGTGGAATAGGACATTTTTTATTAATAGCGCGGGTGCAAATAAAACAGTAACGATTGCGATAGCCAACGAACAAGATTTTTTTTGTGGTGTCACCAATTATTGCTGCCATCCCAGACTCTGCTCGACCATCGTTGTTATAACTTCTCACAGGCCAGGAACCATCAACAATTACGGAGCATACTGGAATGCTACCTATGACTAACCCCATCTCATAAGCGATTAGAAGTTCTTCTCTACAATTTCTTATAATTTGCTCCTCTGATAAATGTATGTAAATATTATCGAGTTCCGCACTTATTTCTTTGAAAGGTTTGAAGCTTGGACAACGGATCCCTAGATTTACTGTAAACTCTTGTAACGCTTGTAATGTTAGATAATGTCGAAGCGGGCGCATTCACGACTGCTCTGGTATCTTGTGCTGCATCAACATCAGCCACAATTTCAACAAATTGTGCTAATTCTTGATAAATTGGCTCATTTGTATTGCGAGGGGTAGGTGGAGGTGTTGCAACAGCGTCCTGGTCCACTTGACAAGTTTGGGCTCTCGTTGGCATTATGTAGTCGTGATAATGAAGCACGTTGCTCTTTATCGGCGCAGTTTCATTTATTTCAGCAGCGTCGCTCTTAGCATGATCTTTATTACCCCATCGACGGGTATGAAGAATCTCACGCGAAATATCATCTTCGTTGATAATCTGCGAGGAGTTAGGAGAGGCGTCATCACCACCCTCACTATTGCGTCGCTCTATCGATTCCTCCGATTGATAATTATACAAGTCACCTTCCGTGATATTTTCACAAAATCGATTTCATACAATCCAATTTTGGTTTAGTTCAAATCGATATTTGTGTCTTACAATAGCATTTTCTTTTGCGACTATTCAATCGATGAACGATTTGGATCAATCATAGAATTTCTATTTCTTCGAAATTTTTTTTCTCAGTGTAGAGTCTTCTAGAACGTTCGATGGTGGGGCAGAACGGGTTGGTGGTGGGGCAGAACGGGTCGGTGGTGGAAGGTTCGGCGGTGAGGGATTAGAGGCTGAGGTGTAGCGGTTTGGTGATTGAGACTGAGGGGTTAGGGGCTTGGGGCTGAGGGGATACAGATTTGAAGTTCAGCGGCAGAGGGAAGAGAGGGGTACACTCAATTCACATTGCGTGAATCCTTAAACTTCTAGAATGTTCGAGGAAAAAAAATCAATTAGCTATTTATATGAAATTTTTCGTGAAGAGCTGTTAGTCTTCATCATGGAACAATTGAGTTCAAAAGAAGTGAGATTCTTGTGCTCGCTCCAACCGTTTTTATTGAGTTACGATGAAGCTGTTATTCGACATTATGATGAGAATCCACCTAAAAAAGCTTGGAACTGCTTGCAAGCTTTTATTGACTTGCAAGGAAATTTGGACCTCATAAAAACACGTCGATGTGCTCCACAAAGTGAACACCACTTGAGTTCAGATGAAGTTGAATTGTTATCTACAATTCCGCCATATGTTTCACAATATGATGAAATTGTCATGAATTATGATGGTGATTACACACCACAAACTGCGTGGGACTTCCTTCAAGACTTCTTGGATTTACAAGGGAACTTTAAACTGGTTCGACGTCGTAGACAATTGCGAGCTGAAGAAAGGATTGAAATCAATTTCTCAAAACGAGCACCAAATGAACCAGTACCGAGTACTTCATCGAATATCAACGATAATGATGAACGGTCTTGTATTGAGAAACGGTCTCATGACAAACATAGGCGAGTGAAACAAAGACGACATCCTCAGCTAAATCAACTACGCCGCTGGAGAAAGTTCAAGAAACAAGAAAAAAATTTTTCATAATTCTCTATAAATAATCAAACACATAATTTTTTTTGTTCTTTATTGATAATTATTATATTTTACAATAAACAAAGCGGTACTTATAATTATTGTACATGTCTAAATTAATTTTTTTACACCTCCACTAATTGTATTCAATTATATGATCATGTAAAATTAAACAGTACGCTGCTGTTTGTGCAGGGAAATTATTAGCTGATTCAAACTCAAGGCGGATATCTACTGGTCCAGATTTGAGATATTCATTCTGTTTTGAACAATCAAAAACAATGAGTGGGGCAAATGTTGGAAAATCGGCTCTACTCAAAAGCGGCTCAGCCTCTGTACCATAGTAACAATTTTGAAAATTAGTGTACATGTCATACAGCAATGCGAATTGATTATGAGGGATATCAAGATTCAAATTATCGTAGGGGTAACTTTCTGAGTTGAAGAAGAGCTTAATATCACGAATATTCCAATGATCAAAACGGCCAGCATTTTTATTCGCTTGATTTTTGCGGTTAGTTTGTAATCCCACGATGGCATATCGAGGTTTCTCCAGTTGCGCTGAACCTTTCACCACCCAGACGTGTTTAGAGGTAGCTGGTAAAAGTGGGTACTCATATAATTCTCAAGCTCGGAAACTGATCGGGATAGGTGAATCCTCAGAGATATAATTCAACAAACTGATTTTCCTAGAATCAGCTACTTTGATGTAGGGAATCATCCACTCAATCGTATCGAGAGAGAGTTTGATTGGTTCAGCTGCAACTCCTTCTGCTGGTTGTTGAATGATTGCATTTACATCAGTATTCCTTCTAGTGAGGATTAATTCATGCTTTGCGTATACGATGATTCGTTCATAGTCTTCAGCAAACCCCAACACCATTCTCAATGGAATAGAAATTCATCAAAGATGATGGGTTTTTGGATTTTCAGGATTTCTTTCATGGCTTGTTGAAGTTGATGGTGCAGAACAGAAGAATGTGTGGATTTTTCCCCTTAATGTCTTCTTCTTTTTCGAAGTTTGAGACCTAAACTCTTTAGGAATTTGATATTCTGTGGTGTCAACACCTTGAGAGGTTTTCGACGACTGTTTCGAATTGGGAATGATGACTCGCTTTTATAACTGCCTCCTGCCTTGTTATTGAAAACAATACCCACACTATGTTTTTATGTGCAATCTTATTATTATAACTTCTTCTCTGAAGTTCACCAGTTGACGTTCTTGATCAACAATTTCAAGCTGGAGAAGACTTATTGCTTGTACGGCGATTGGAAGGTAAATGATGCTTGATGGCACTTCAATGATCTTGTATCCTGGTGGAACCGTTGGAAAGAATTCATGCATAGTGTGTACTCTTTGTTCATTGATGTATGCTCCAGTGGTGATGTTGCATTCAATTCCTAGTGAGTTGACTTTGAGGATTGTCACTGGCAAATCAGATTCATGAGTAACATGAGGTATAAGAATTTTTGGTGCAAGGCCCAACAAACGACCAATAGATACTTTGTTGTCAAAATCTATCGGATGGCTACACTTGATGATACTTTTCAAAGTGTTATTGTTAGGTTTAAGGGTAATTGATATGTCATATTCAGCGAGTTTCTCCACCAAATAATCTTCGATATCTTCAATTTCATAACTTCTTGTAGGTATCTTAATGACTTCACCACCAACATAAAATTTATGGTGCCAAATGTCTATGTTGGGTATAGAATTGAAGGTTAGTAGCTCAGCGAGTCCTAGAGTGTAGCTTTTCAATAGTGATAATTCAATAGGTGGAAAATAATGAGCCTCCAACACTGAAGAGGTGCCTGATAGTGTTAAGGTGAAAGATTCACTCATCGTCGTTAACATTCAACTGATGTCCATAAGTCGATGTATCTAGATTTTATATCAATTGTCCATTGAGAAATTTTAAACATGAATGCCCACATACTACTGTATCATACTTTTGATATGGTTTATGATTATATTGTACTATGCTACCAACACCGAAATAATTCATCAAATCTGGAGGTGGTTGGAGATTACCAAAGCTATCGAAATAGAAAATTTGATTCTTTCGCTTTTTGTATGCAACTCAATGCGTACCAGGTTCGTCCTCATCATCAAGATTGACGGTGGCTGATTCATATTTACGGGAACCTTTCTTGGGCATTTCATTCCTCATATATACTCCACGAAAATGTGGAATTTTCATAGCTTTGGCATATTTTAACAAATCAATGTCAGTGAGGGCTCGGTGTGGTAGTTTGATGTTTTTTAAATGGAGTCTCAAGCCTTTCTTATAAGGTTTCAAGTATAAGCCCTTGCCCAAGGCAATCGCCTCCATTGTTTGATTATGGCTTATATTCTCTTGTAGTGCTTTTTTAGCTGCATTAGCATCATTAATAGCTTTTGCGACGCCTGCAGCACCACGTGCCAATGCTCCAGTGGTACTTAAACTAGCGAAGAGAGGTATGAGGAAGGGTAAAACACCCCCAATTTTGGCTAGTACAGGTAAGATACGAGGTGATTGCACTCGCTTTCTACCCCCAACTTCTTTCACTGCTTCACGTGCCCCTTTGAGAGCCGATTTGATAGCCTCGCTCCCTGGACGCATGGAAGTCTTAGCAGCTCCAATAATTTGTCTCAAGGAGACCTTCTTCTTCTTCATAGTGCCACCACGTTTCCTCTTTTTCGTCTTCCTTCTCGCCACCCCTCGGCCTCGAAATTTTTTTATACCCGTTCCGAGAGAGGTTTTCGCTTTCATTGTATTGGCTACACTCCAAGCAGCAGTGTTTCCAGCCAGACTTACGTCCTTCGATAAAACTCGTTTCCAGGCTTGATCTGTAAGAATTTTATCCGCTTCTATCATGATTTTCGATGATGTGGCATATGAAAAACAAGATAATATATGAGGATTTTTCTGCATGGGACGACATAGAGATGTTGATAGTTTCTATCTACGTCAAATATATGCTCGTATACCGAAACATCTTGTGCTTGACAATACAAATTTACTGATACTTTTCCGTCAAGACGAGATAAATTTAAAGCACATTTATGAGGATTACGTTAATACTGACATATCCTTCACAGAATTCAAAGATTTATGTGCAAAATGCTGGAATGAAAGCAAATATAGTTTCATTGTTATTGATAAAGATAGTGAACTCAATAATGGTCGATATCGAAAAAGATTCGATTGCTTCGTAAAATGATAAATATGCATTATTTGAAGGGATTGAGCATAGTTGTTGCGTGACAGCATAAGTGTCAATATGCAGAGCGAAAATTTCAAGGAGACGAATATATTGCGGAATATCACTCAAGCGAGTGATGCTATTCGCCACAAACATAAAATGATAAAATTGGGTAGAGAGACCACTGAGAAATCTATGAGTGAAGTGGTCAAACCAGTTATAACTCCTCTTTAGAAATTGGTGGATCAGTCGGTAACGAAGGAGTCTTCAAATAAAAAGAAAAGAAAGAGAAAGATAGCTGATACGCCTATGAGAATAAAGAAAGATATGGATGATGACTATGAGAGTCCTTCCCGATATGAATCTCTGGCAGGATTCTCATCCGACTCCTGCGAAGAAAATATCCCCAATAAAATCTATGACTCCAGCTGATCGTAATTCATCAACCAAGCTAGAATCCCCGATAGCTCCCCAAAAGCTTCTGCAAATGTATTTAGATCAATACAATACAGAGCGTGAAAAGACCGATTTGAATGCAGAATTGGGTGTACGTATTTTAAAAAGCGGTATGAAGATTGGTGATTCTCTTGTGACTTTTCATGGAAATTCAATGAACCTTAAGGGTGAGGAGTATCCATTAACTCCTGGTCTAATTGAATTGATCTTCAAGAAGTCACCAAACATGGATCTTGTAACCGTTATTGATAAACAAACCTATGGTAATATCATACGAAGCCCAAATGCACATCGAATGCGGTATACGCCGGATGGACCCCTTCGGACAAGTAGAATCATGAAATATCACAACATTATTGTAAACCTCGAATCCAAGACTGGGACGGCTCTTCCTCATTATATGATTGCATCGATGAAACCTAAAAAAATGGATTATGTATGTATATTGGGATGACCCTAATGAGCTAGTGGATAGACTCCGACTACTTATGGCGTCACAATCAGCTGGAAATATGAGTCACACTAATGAAATTATGTCAATAATGGAAGAGTTGCGTGAATGGAAGGCTGGCATTATTTATTAGACTGCGAGGATGATGATTTATCATTTGAACCATGAGTGTTGATGTGTTTGGACGTCAGTTGAGTAATATCAAGAGTGATGTGAGGACTTCTAGTAGTCGCGATCCTCCGGGAGAAGGTTTCAAAGTAACTTCCGACGCACACTATGATATGGACCATCGGAGACTGTGTAATTTAGCTGATTCTGTGGAAGAGAATGATGCAGTTCCCTTAAGAATAATGCGCAATATGATCAGAGACGAGATTCGGCTCATATATAATGTCACTGGACCAATGGGTGGTAGAATTGATGAAATTTAGATAATGATCCAATCATTTCAAGAAAATTTTTTGGAGACTATGAGACAAAAACGTATTGATGAAGAGGAAGTACAAGAGCACTTGATTGATCATTCGAAGACTATTAAGCATCTGATCGATGAACTAACAACACTGAAAGAATCTGTCTTACGTGAGATACAGTTGATTCTTGATGGTCTGCAATCAATGATTAGAGAGCAATTGAAAAGAATTCAAGAAGATACAAATCAAGACCTAACATTGCGTAATTCTGAAATAATTGGTAACTTGGATAAACGTTTAATTGCATTGGAGAATGGACAAAAAAGCAATAGTAGTTGAGGAGCTTCATAGACCAGCTCGAAGGAATTATCCACGACGAGATGGTGATGTGCGCGGAATTGATGAGACTTGGCAGGTTGATCTTGTTGACATGACTGCATATGTTCGTGAAAACAATGGTTACAAATAGCTTCTAACATTCATTGATATTTTTTTAAAGTATGCCTGGGCTGTGCCAACTAAAACTAAAAATGGAAAAGATGTGACGAATGCCATGAAGTCCGTATTGAAGCAAGGACGTAAACCACAGAAATTCCATGTCGACCGAGGAAAAGAATTCTACAATACTGAATTCAAGACATTAACGGAAGATAATGAGATCACCATGTATTCAACATTCAGCAACCTTAAAGCGTCCATTTGTGAGCGATTCAATCGTACACTTAAAGAAAAAATGTGGAAGCAGTTCAGTTTACAAGGAACATACAAGTGGATTCCTATAGTCAAGACGCTGGTTCAGTCTTATAACAACACAAAGCATCGGACAATCCATATGAAACCCATAGATGCCACTGCGGACCATGAGAAATACCTTCTACGATATGTTTACGGTAAATTCCAAGTGAATAGTACGAAAAAAATCAAATTCAAAGTTGGAGACAGTACGGATCAGCAAATACAAGAACGTATTTGAAAAAGGCTATATACCCAACTGGACAACGGAAATATTCACCATCGACGAAGTTGTCAACACCGACCCTGTGACGTACAAATTCATAGATTACGAGGGAAAGCCAATTCAAGGTGAATTCTACCAAGAGGAACTAACCAAAGTCAAATACTCTGATGTCTATCTCGTGGAAAAAATACTTCGAAGACGTGGGAATCAAATTTTTGTCAAATGGCTGGGCTTCGATAATTCTCACAACAGTTGGATCAATGAAAATGATTTATAACTTGTGTTATTCAATTTATTTCCATTACAAAATGTACAATATTTTTATATACAAGAATAAATGTACAATATATACAAGAATAAATGTACAATATATACAAAAAATAAGCTAAGCTCTTTCTCTTCATTTCTCATAACCGTATGGTACAGTATCAGTAGTATTGGGACAAAGTATCCTTTTGTCATCATTCCAACTTAAAGCTAATTTCCGTTGGTGGGTCGTCTCAACATCATGTTTCTTACTCCTAATTAAATACTGGGATTTAACTAAATTCTGATTATGAAAGAGACATTCTTTATAATCATCGAATCTAATGGTTTTCAAGGCCGATCTTTTGACACCTTTGGCTCGCTTTTTTTCTTTATTGTCTCCATGAATTTTGAAAATATAAGACTTGGCTCGTAGGCCAACGAATTCACTCATGATTTTCCCGTTGCATTCGTCCTTCATTAAACCTAACACCTTTTTCATTGACTCTTGGAATACCATATTCATTGTTCTCGGGATAATCTGATGTATCGAACTTGGAAATATCACGTTTGATATATTCATAAACATCTCGGACATTGAATTGATACAGAAGACTGTCTGTGTAAGTGCATAATAATTTCGCTCCATCACCAAACGTGTTCTTGACATATTCATAATGAAAATCATCGATGAATGTCTTCGATATGTCATGGATAGAGAATCCAATGTAAATGGGTTTATTGAAGAATATTTCGTTGCGATTTAATTGCATGATGACCAAATTTTCCTCTTCATCGAATATCGTACAGCTATGCAAATTCGGCTGGGCAATCAAAGCGTTGGCGCCATATCTTCCATCCCATTTTGTCACAAGTCTGACATCTTTCTGTTTCCTTACATTTTCTGCAGTTTTCTCGAAGAAAGCATTATTCATCAGCTTGAAGAAGTTTCTTTCGAATTCATTGTTGGATTTCTTTCTCAATTCAGTGTTCAAATCGATATACGGTTTTAACTAGTCAGCTTGAGCGAATTTTAATGTACGGTGAATTGTCGTCAGTTGCATTCCCAGTTTGAGACATTGTTTCAAATTTTTGTAATGTATTACGTAATTTTTCTTCGATAAAAGAGTAGTCATTAATTTCGAAATTTTCTTCTGCGGTGGAATGAAATGTTCTGGACAAAGCGGTAAGTCTTTATGTGATCCGTGGAGTTCTCTGGGGTACTCCAGATCGACCTCAAAGATATATCCTATGGAGGACTCATCTGAGATGTTATTAATATCAATTGATAATGGATCCACCCATTCAAATGATCCATATGGGAGAAACTGAGACATAGCCGCACCGTACAAATCGTTTACATCGAAATACATCAAGTAACTCACTTCTCTATCAGAATCAAACTTATTTCCCATATATTTGTTATTAGCAAAACCGTACCGATTTGCACATTGAGCAACCCCTCCTTGAATATCTTTTTCAATGAATAGATGCATTTCAATGCCAAATGCCAGTCCCGGTGTGGTAAAATAGTGTAGAGAGTCAAGCTTGTATACAGAGAGACAACTGTGTCTGAAATTTTGGAACATATCTGGAAATAATAAGACATCTGTCTTCAAATACATATCAGAATATTCACCCAATGATTTAATATCAAAAGTATTCCAAATGTTTTGAGCGTGTGCATAATCTTCCAGAGAAATATCTTCATTTGTCAATTTTGAATAGAATTTTTCTCGTGAAGGTAATTGTTCTTCATCCAGTTTATTCCAATTATCAATGTATACATAGGGGAACACACCCTTTCTAGTTAGAAGTTGAAATTTCTCAAGATCATTATCATAAAATTGCCACGTTATACGTTTATCTTCATCACTCAGATAAGAAGCCCATTTCTCTAAACTGCTGGCCATAAATCTGTATGAATCGAGAAACCGTAAACTAACTTGGGTGCCCTGAACATGTTTTGTAAAAGCGATATATTTTTCTTTATTCAGTGGGAGCAAATGCAATGAACCTGGGTACATTGTCGCTAGAAGTTTAATGAAGGAATGTGAATCATAATCGGAGAGATTATGAAATACCACTGGAATAACTCTAGAATTTTGATAGTTGATGTTGCACTGAGCATGTGCTGGACCACGATATTTTCCTGTAAAATGATCATGATCACGATGTTTCATTGCATTTTCTGTCAAAGGTTTCTCACAAATGTGACACGTTGAAACTGTTTCGTACTCCATAATTTGTTCATCTGTAAGTGGCTCCATTGAAACATTTACATCCAAATAATTATCAACCTCCTGAGCGATTTGCTGCAGCTCATCTATGAACCAATTGATGCAATCAGGACCACGTGTACTCTTGAATTTTGATTGTGTATTGTCGAAAGAACAGTGTAAATAGAATGCAACACTGTGTGGTATGTGCTTCTGTGTGAGAGATTCCTCATCAATTGACTGGATAATGGACTCAAGATCTGCGTATATGAGAAATGGTACCATCTCTTTAAAATTGTAATTCTTGAAATTCAGTAGATTCGTTTCTTCAGAGGGTAGAACCATCTTACATTGATTTATATTAAAACAATCTTCTTGGTGATCATAGAACGATTTTTCTTTTGAAAAATGTCCTAAGCAATGATCACAAAACCACATACGATGCCCAGAATTCGAAACTTGTGAGCTAATCAATCGAGATAAATTACGTATAAAGGCAAAGTGATATAATGGTTGCACATCAGGATTCAGATTTCAATTAGGGGTGTATAAGAGCAAATGAATGGGTGACAATTCAGATTCCTGTTTGCTCAAGTAGACAGGTACAATATCATCATTCTGTGCCCCGTAAACATGTATAGATAATCCATTCATACTTTCAAATTTTGGAATATCCTTCAATTTCATTGGAAAACCAATACCTGCATAGTTGAGTTTCGTTTGCTTGTTAGGTATTGTAACTGTAGAATAGTGAGGATATGAAGTTACTCTGTCGGTATGTTGCGTAGCAGGATAGAAAGCAGCTACAACAAACCAGAGGAAGCAGAATTCATCATTATTTTTCACATTCACCATTGCCTTTTTGGATTGAATTTTCTTGCGTAAAGGTATACAAGTGTTTAATCCTGCAACAAGTGGAACGTATCGATTGATGTTAATTGTGAGATACATAATTTCTGTGAGACTCCATCCAGAATCACGTTCTTGGAAATCCTCCACTTTCTCCATCAATTGTTCTGTGAGATGTTCATTGAACCATTTTTTAATGTTTGTGGTCGGTAAAATAACTTGATTCTTTGTATTGAAGTGTTATGTTTCCTCAATAATTTCACCATCCTTTACGACTTGAAATTTTGCACCTAAAACACCGTTCACTTTCAGATTTCCTTCTCTTGACAAAATGTCTCTCAAATGTTCAACTGCTAACGTTCTAGAATCTTTCAAGAAAGATTTGAGATCCTTCTGTTTCAAGTTGATGATACCACCTGTGTGTATTTTGTTGTTAAAAACAGATTCTATATCTCTCCATACTACTCTCTCCCTTAGTCTTGTTCGAGAAGAGCCACCAATCGCTCCACGACTTCGTTGCTTCTTCAATTGAAATTTCTCACAACAGGCGTTGATTGATACAATCACAGTTTCTAACCTTCGCTTTTCACCCACAGACAGATGAAGCTTCCTCAATAATTTCCGATAGAGATTAATGTAGTGATTACACCAGGATATCCAATGATCATCTTCACGTGCAGATGCATTATTTAATGCAGTCTCAAAAATTTTGATCACTCTCGAACAAGTTCTCAAATCCATCGTTTTCTGAGTTTACGATGATCACTAAACAGTATTGGTCACTTAGTGGAAATCACTCAAGGTGAAGATGACTGATGTTGAAATTACTTTTCAACGCCTCTTTTTTGATGAAGTGTACCATTCACAATGGCTGTCGTCGAATCCGGAACCTCGCTTTTATAGGGGTGTACAAGGTCAAGGTTGGTATAAAATCAGACGGAGGTCTGTTTTATACCATTAATTAATTAATTAATTAAGTCAGCTATCGCACGACTTACGGAGTCCTTGCGTGAGATGACTGATTTCTTATGGATCCTACCTTAAAGTGTTGAACACATCCCTTGCGTCGGCTCGTGCGAGTCAGATTCTCGTTTTATTTTAAATGGCATAGATATTTTGAGTTTTGATTACTAAGCCAAAAGTGAATGAAACTCACTAAATTCCCCGAAATTATTTATTGACCCAATTACAGATATTTTTCAAATTTTCACAAAATGAAAATTGACATATTGATTAATCATGCTTATATATAGGATTTTAAGAATTAAGGTAATGCGAAAAACCTTATTTAATTTAGGAGAGAGCGAGAGAGAATTGAGTTTGATATTATGTCGCAATAAATTTGAATTAAAAAAAAAAAATTTTACTTAGTTTCATCGCGTCGAGGAAAGTCGGTGATTTTATTCCTTGACAAAATCTAAATAAGCTCACCCCACTTTTAAATGGTTACAGCCGTTTAATTAATCCAAGACTGGTGGTCGAATTCCCTTTGGGCTCCTCTCGGCACGTCTGCTCCGGGCCGTCGGCAACGGCGGGTGATCGCAAGAAGTCGTGTCCAAATTTTAAATTGAATTGCCCCAAATTTTCACCAAAAGAATTTTTTGTTTTGTTTTGGTCTCAAAATATTTTTTCGGATTTAAACTAGTTCCTTCTCGATTTCAATGTTAAAATCTTAATGTCAAACTTATCGTCACTTTTCGTAATCCAAGTTCACAAGCAAACGAGGAGGTACCGTCCACTAAACTCCAACTTCACAAAACTGATTTTCTTTTATTCGTTAAATATCGAAATAAAATTTTTGAGTCCAATCAGGGACACCCGCGGCGTATGATATGCTCCGTAACACGTCTACGAAGATCGGCGTAATTGATGCGTGTCTTTAGGGAATTTTTACTGCGAAAATCACCCGTTTCACTCCGCACAGTTTACCGATTGGTTGGGAGCCCAAGATTAAGGGTAACGAACTCCGCGTTGGGGTAGCGAGAGGAATAACGCAGGAGCCAATGATTATATTAATTCGGCGACAATATAGCCGTGACTGACTTCCTTTCGAACATCACCGTGTTGCGATGCGCTCGAGGAGGGTGCTTGGGTCATCACTCCTCGAGCACACGTGCAAATCGGTGAGCGCGATTAGAAGGTGTGAATTCAAAAATGCGCTGATTCTCACCGATTTTGCCTCGCGACTGCAGCCAAATGACAACTTTCAAGACGAATAAAAGTAGAAATAAAATCTTCGTCGAATATTAAGAATTTTAACATTCTATACACAACACGTGATTGTTTTTCATTGTCTAACATCAAAATCGGTTTTCTCTCTAAAATTTCTCCTGTATATTGGCGCAGATTGCATTCATCTCAATTTCTAATTACTCTACAAATTCCGAAGTACACTATTGACGACCTAGTCTATTATACGACCAGTAAGGTCATGAACGGCTGTGTTTTGGCGCCGAGAGGTTCTCTAGGTGGATTCTTCCTGGATGATCTTCAGTAGTCTTCCCGATGTATCACTGCATCGACCGCTCCTGCGTCGTGTGACGAGAGATCCACTGGCAAAGAGTTACTTCGGACCTTCTTCCTTGGAGAAGTGATCTCGACCCTACTTTGTCGTGTCCTCTTGCAGATGCATTCAAGTGTACTCCAGGCTCCCTTCCATCGGAACAACAGATAAGCTATCCCTCCCAGACTTAATAAGCTCAATCTTCTAATAGACCCAAATGTCAACAGCCGATGGTGGTACGCTTCCTGATGCATTTGACCTATCTCCTCTAGTCTGCGCTGAGCCTCATCTAGTTGAAGTTCACTTCTGCCATAGTCCTTCAACTCTGGTAATGGGTTTACACGTATGCCGGCGATAGCATTTGAAGACTCTGGGCCCTGCTCCAGTTCCGGTGCGAGCTCGAGAAGAGTGAGATTTACTGGTGGTAGATTGATCTCAATTTCGGATGTCTGTAGAATTCCAACGTATGTGATCAGGTCGCTGGCAGTCTGCAGCTTGCAATCTGGCTGCGGGGTGACGATACCCGTACCGGTGATGTTAACAGTGCCAACGAGGCGTTGTGCACAGATCACTTCTCCGCTTTCGGGCGCGTTAGTCGTATAAAGCCATTTATTTCCCGATTCCAGTAATTTCCATTCTACTCCTCGGGATTGGGTGATTTTTACGTCGCAATTGTGTAGTGCTTCCGTAGATGGCTTGAGGAGTAAGTCAACTTCGCAGACAAGTTTCAAAATCGAGTTACTAACAGGAAAACGGGGCGCGCAAACCAGTCGGATTCCTAGAGATGCACATTGTTCTACGTCATGTTGATCCAAGAGGGCATAATGGTGGCGATCTTCGGCAAGGACCATATAGGGCTTCTTCGGTGTTATATGCGCTGACAGAGTTCGATTTCCGACGATTTGGGGCCTTTTGCATGGATGAAGTCGGTAGAGATGGTAAGCTTCTCGATCTAATAATGGCAAAGTAATGACTGCCAAAAGCTTTCCTCTGGCATGGGCGACCCGGATAGTGCTGACCTTTGATAACGCCACGTAATCGGTTGCTCCCGTCGGTATTGAGAACTCCAACTCTGGATGCACTGATTTGATGTTCTCAGCTACATTGTGTATTTGTTCCGGCGCTAAGGGCGTGTGCGTAATTCTCCCATGTTTTGCTGCATCGATCGCCTCTACTGTTTTTTCCGTGATCTCCAACAATTTTCTGAGCGATGACTCCCCTCTAATCCAGCACGAGACAGTCAGTATATTCAATTCTTATGAGACTGTGGTCCTCCCCGTTGATTCTGTGGAGCTATTCTTCCGCTGTTGTTCTCAACGCTATGATATTGTGATTGGTCTGATTCAGGAAACTGTTGATATTTTCGATTTTTGACCTGATGATGTGAGTCGAGTTGTTGACAATCGAGGTAATTTCTCTTTGGGACTGGTAAAGTCTGTCGATCTCTTAGGTAATGTGCTGGTAGTCATTATAATCCATCAGTCCAAACAAGCTCCGATGTATACTTCCGATGATGGCAAGTGGAGGTACACGGCGTCCTCGCAGATCAATAGCTTTCGTTTCTCGGGCGGTAAAGAGATCATCTAAGTGACGTGGTTGGCTTCCGGATGGATGCCGCGTTGATTTTCAGCATTGCGCCGACGTTTCGCAAACATTGCAGTCTGCATCTTCAGGGCTATGAGCTCCGATTCTGAGCTCCGATGTGTGGGGGCAGTCCTTATATACCTTCCCTTGTGGTGGTGGGAGAAGGGG
>NW_021680370.1:918848-927892 GCF_001412515.2 Diachasma alloeum | reverse complement strand
CCCCTTCTCTCACCACCACAAGGGAAGGTATATAAGGACTGCCCCCACACATCGGAGCTCAGAATCGGAGCTCATAGCCCTGAAGATGCAGACTGCAATGTTTGCGAAACGTCGGCGCAATGCTGAAAATCAACGCGGCATCCATCCGGAAGCCAACCACGTCATTAATAATGGCCGCGAAAGCCTCAAAACTAAGATCATCTAAGTGGCGATTCAACTGTATAATCTGTAGTTTTATCGTTCCGATAGAATTCAGTTTCAGAATCTCTTCACATTCTTTCTTGTCGATGATCGTTATGCACTTTTGGAGCATCGCGTTGTGATGAGGGCTAGCTATTTTATCGATTTGCCGATGGAAACTTATCAAATCGATACTCGTAACGATACGCCATTCTTTACGCACTAGCTGAAGGTCTTCCAGTGACTCATAGTAAATGCCAGGGTTGTTGTTGATGTATTTCACGGAATAGGGGGCCTCATCTTCAGGTGAAGTGTATGACGGCAGTCCGTCACTCTGGGTTACGGATGCACAGAGCCAGATCAGGCCCAGTAACTCGATGATTCGATGACGGGGCGTCGACATTTCCGTCCCGCTGTTTCCCAACATTTTAATACAATTCATCTGAATTTAGAGTGAGGTGAGCATTTTGAACCATACCGGTTTACGTTTAGAGATTCTAGTAATGTGTTATTTTCATGATAGACAGAAGTAATCTCCCTTACTTGTAATGAGGGATATTTCTAGGATCTCTTCGAACCGGGATAGATCTTATTCGGGCGCTAATTTGACCTTGCTCGGGTGCCTCCGATGCCACCCACCTTCTGCATCCTCGAGAATAAGATTACCATTTTCGGTTATATCAATTATTTCGTAGGATAATTTGTAAAATTTATCCAGCTTACCTATTCTGGGTTCGTTCAGTACATCAACGAACTGACCAATCTGAAAATCTACCGGGTGCGCATCACGATGATAATATTCTTTAGAGTTACATTTCGCTTCGTTAAGATTATCCGCTGCTACGACTTGTATATTGTCTAGGCGAGTTACCAGATCCACGATGTAATCGTGATACGTCTGTAAGTCTCGTTCGTCGGGGTATGCTGTTGGAGCACGGGCCCTCCGGCCGAACCCGAGTTCATAGGGTGTGAAACCAGTTGCCGAATGTACTGACGTGTTATAGGAAAACATAGCAAATGGCAATAATAGATCCCAGTCCTCTATGTATTCCATCACGGTTCGTACAAAGTCAAGCAGCACTCGATGACTGCGTTCCAGCGACCCATTGGTCTGCGGTCGGTATCCTGATGTTGTTATCTGATCTATCCTGAAAATTTCGTTGACCTGAGCAAAGAATTTGCTAGTGAAGCTCGTACCTCTGCCAGACAAGAGTAAATTTGGGGCCCCGTATACAGCGTAGAGATGGCTAGCCATGGCCGTTGAGATAGTCTCGGTACGAATGTCAGGTAATGCCACGGCAATGCAATATTTCGTTAGTGCATCTTGGATAGTTAGTACGTGTACATTACCATGCGGTGTTGGCCTAATCGGCCCGACGATGTCAATCGCTACTATTTCAAAAGGTTCGAGCGGAGTGTTCGTGATAATCATGGGTTGGCACGTCTTAATTCGCGAAACTTTTTGTTGACGGCAGACACGGCAATGACGTAGGTACTCGGTGACTTGTTGTACTATACCGGGCCAGTAAAAACGCTTGCGAATCCGGTGCTAAGTTTTTATCACGCCCTTGTGTCCTCCCACTAAACTGTCGTGGGCTTCGCGAATTATTCCCGCACGTAACTCCTCACTGGGGCACTCTACCTTCCCTTGACATAAAACAATTCTTACTGGAGATCCTTCGAAAACTTCTTCGAGTAAAGGCCTCACATCTAATTTTCCTACACTCGTCACCGAGTGTGGCTATCCGAAAGGACGTAACTCGATAGTGCTCTATCGCCTCACGTAATCGCGTCAAGCCTAGCAATACATCCTGAATATAGGGTTTCTGCGAATGATGTGACTTCACAATGACAGTAAATGTCCTGTATTTCCCGACAGGCGTAACTAAAACTTCTCCGATCTTCGGGTTATATCTTCTGAGTTCTCGAGTAACAATGTAACTTACAGCTTGTAGGAGTTTTGACACAGAACTATTGATTTCGCAGTCAGCTGATAGGAAATGAACGAAATTGTCTCCCTGGAAGGTGAGTCCGTCATTGGTCTCGGTCAACGTAGGCTCCAACTCAGGGTCAATGTTTGGACCCTCTATCGGGTAAATGCCGTTGAGGTCGTTTCTAGACAGACTCCTCCATCAGCCGACGGATTAGTAGTTCCGGCCACAGGGGAAGATGTAGCGCCCGCGCCACCCGTAATCGGAGTATTGCGCTCGGTATCACTTAGCTCGGTCGTGGGCGGCAAGGAGAATCGGATTCTTTTTATCTTCGGTTTTTGTGTGGTCACAGAAGGTTGTATAGTTGTCATAGGACTCGACTCAGCAATGGGATTTATTCCCGGCCGAGGCGTCGGCATAAGGGAAATTCGGTTGCTTCTGGTAGGAAAAACGGAAGTCGGCGGAAATGTCGACCGCATCGAGGCCACTGGAGTCGATACTTCTGAGATTTGCTTCCCAGTTGACGACGAAGAGGTTTGGGGTTCATCCGTCGGTGGAACTTGGGTTTCTAGCCTTGCGCTCTTGTTCTCGTGAAATCGAGAGGCATCCAATTTGCTCCGCATCGTCAAGTTGGCTTGCAGACTCTCCTGCATCTGTATTAATCTTTATAAAAGATTTTCAATTCTTTTTCCTCTGTTGTTGGCTCGTGTTCCAATGGTCGGCTGATCTTGTGGGGCGTCCCTCTCGTCATCATCTGATTCCTCAGAATTCTCGGCGTCCTCGCTTTGACCTGCAGCTTCCGTTTCTCTCTTGAACCCTGCACCCTCTGGGATTCCTTTACTGCGGTTCCACTCGTCTAGCTTTCCGAATGCGCATTTCATTGAGTCAAGAAAGCTAGGTGATGGTCGAAACGAGTTGACGCTTAGGGTTCCGCTGGTGTTGGTCCCTTAGAAGTTGTTGGGGAGGATTCGGGGAGATTTTCGTCGGTTAGCAAGGATAGAGGCGGTTCGTCTTCTTCAGAATCTTCGGAATCAGGATCTTCCCTAGGGTTCCTTTTTACTTCTACAATTGCCTCGTTCTCGGGTGGTAGTAGCTCTTCGAACACCTCCTCGTCACCTGTATCGTCATATTCAGGTGGTGGTGGTGTCGCAGGCCTAATAGGCTATGGCGGATTAGGTGCGAGTTCTTCCTTCTCGGATTCCTCTGACGAACTCTCCTCTTCAGATGTATTCACGATCTCCAGTTCAGGCGTTGGCTTTGATGGCCTCGGATATGGTTGGGCCACTCTTCGTGCCCTCAATCTGGTAGCTACTGTACTGGTATTTGCTGGCGTATCCGCAGACCGGATCGTCACTGATTTTGAGGCTATCGGTAGCGTCTTCGCTAGCTTGGGCCGTTCTGCACGAGGCTTTTCCTTCTCGGATGGCTCTTTCGAGGTTGATGATTCCGTTGTCGGATTCTTTCTTGGCCTACCTCAAGGACGGGCGGGTGTATCTAATCCCATTTTGTCTGCGAGAGTATTAGCTCTTGTCCTAGTTGGTAATTTTGCTCTATTATAAGGCAAAGCACAATACGACGCTTCGGAATCCGTAGTCGGCGGATCAACTGGATTGTAAGCCAGAGCGGAAGCGACTTGTTTCGTCTTTCCTGTTCGGTGATGCACCACGAAGTCGTATTCTGAAATCTTAGTTTTCAGATGAGCCCTCCGAGTGGTATAATCGCTACAGTCCTGTAGCCAAACTGCTGCTGAACTTTCTGTGAACAGTTCAAATTGATTTCCGTAGAGATATGGTCTAAAATGGTTTAGAGCGAATACTACAGCCAGACAATCTCTTTCTTCTGGGGTCCATCTAGTTTCACCATCCGTGAGAGTCCTAGACCCATATGCAACCGGTCCCTCTACTCCAGTATTATCTAGTTGAGTTAATACTGCGCCTACTCCACATGGCGAGGAGTTTACGGTAACTAGGAATGTTTTCTCGAAATCAGGATGTAAGAGACAAGGTTCGTTGGTAAGCAAAATCTTTACTTCGTTGAACGCTAGGTTCTTGCCTCGTCCCCCAGTTCCATTCGGCGTCCTTCTTCAGAAGTTGATGTAGAGGGCTAATTCTCGGTGAATACCACTCCTTGAATCGCTGGAAATAATTGCACATGCCCAAAAAGCTTCTCAGTTCAGATTTATTCTCGGGCTTCTTGAAGGCAATAATGGAATGTACCTTGATAGGATCAGGGCGTATACCTTGTTCATTAATGATGAAGCCGAGATAGGTGACTTCTCGTTGAAATAGATGACATTTCTCTAGTTGTAGGGTTGCTCCGTTCTCTTTTAACCGCTGGAACACCTCACGTAAGAGCTTTTGATGACGTGCCTTCGTTTTGGAGTGGATAATAATATCATCTAGGGATACTTCAACACCGCGTCCAATCAACCCCTTCAGGATCCTGTCCATGGCGCGCTGGAAAATTGCCGGCGCGTTCTTCAGCCCGAACGGCATGTACAGATATTCGAAATGCCCTTGAGGTGTCGAGAATGCCGTCTTTTCACGATCTCGCGGGTCTATTTTAATCTGATGGAATTCACTCGCCAAATCCAATGTGCTGAATACCTTGGATCTTCTAAATTTGTCGAGAATCGCCCTTATTCTTGGGAGTGGATACTTATCCGCGATCGTCTTTTCGTTGAGCATCCGGTAATCTACCACCATTCTCCAACGTTTAGTGCCTTTGGAGTCGGGTTCCTTCGGCACGAGGACGACTGCTGAGTTGTATGGTGACTTTGATGGGCCGATCTTGCCTTGGTTCAACAGAGTTTCAACGTGTGAAGCCAGCTCACCTCGCAATTTCTCTGGTATCTGATATTGTTTGATGTAGATGGGGTTTCGGTCTGTTGTCCTGATGGTGCATGTGGTAATATTGATTTCACCAGCTCGCTCTCCAGGTACCGTGATGATGTCATAGTAGTCCTCTAGGCTCCCCCGTACGTATTGTTCGAGCTCTTTTGTATCCTTGGTTATTATAACGTCCAGGATCAATTGCTCTAGAGCATTTGCAGTCGTCAAGGGTTCGAGTTCCATTTCCTCCTCGTAGTCAGGTTCGCCAAATGGATCTTTATAGATGTTGAGTCCTTCTAATTCTGTCATGCTCATAATCTCTGCCAGTGGCTGGAGTTGTTGGGCAGGTATTTTGACGTTAACCTGTTTATCATTGTCATTGCAGATAGTGGCCCAGAAGACATCTCCCTTCCTTGGTCCCAATTCTTGTGTCCTGAGGCTCACTCCCTTCTTCAATTCGATCGTTGGTAGACAGCTCTTCCGGTCGATGTTTTCCGTTGCTCGCACTGGTACTTGCATCTCTGAGTTCGGTGGCAAATTGATGGATTCGTCTACCTGTAATTCTCTGTGAAACAGGATCGGTTCGGTTGCAGCCGCGCACAGACGTAGAGAGTGTCGATAAAGATCTATTTCGGCCTTGGATGGTATAATATAATCGTTCCCGATTACCCCGGAATATGCCCGATGCCCTCCATCCACTACATTGAATTCCGTCGGGGTTCCATCAATCCCGATCATCACCGTCCCGATAATAGGTACACTATCCATCGATATGCCAACAAGAACGCGAGGTGGACATGGCGTAAATTCTGCGATTAACTCTGTCTTATATACGATCGTAATGGCGGCACCTATTGCTTCAGGTATTTTGGATAGTGCATGGTGAACGGTATCGGTCGACAAGGAGACCCACGGAACGAAAGAGTATACATGTCGTAGGATACGGTACAGGCATTTCGATAAAGGAAATCTTTTCCGATATTTCCTGGGTAACCACCAGGCGGCACAGGCGTAACATGAAATTTTATAGTGATGCCTTTCAATTTAATGGTAAATGTGCCTAAAGTCTCTGCTATTTTTGACCCTACTCCGACGAGATGTATCTTTTCATTTGGGTTGACTCTAGCCTCGGGGGGTAAAATATCGATGAAAATTAGACTAGCTTCCTCACCGGTATAGATCAGTATATTTTCCCGGTAGTTATAAAAATCTCGATGTTCCATGGTGACAACCGAGCACATACCTCTTTGATATTTTCTCGCATTGGAATCTACAAGAGACGCAATATTTCCATCACCGACACTGTCTATTGCTCTACTGTTTCGCTCGCTCCCCTCCTTGGTGAGCGAGCGCCTTGCCCGTTTAAAGGCTCCTTTCGATCATTTGCTCGACCCTCTGGAGTAGACGCTTTTCTTCCAGAGTTGCGATCCCTATCATCTCTGTCTCGACGTGACTGTCTGTCTCCGGAATTAGGAAAAGTTCCTGTCTCTGATTTACTTTTAATATTAGGACAACGTGGGCCACGACAACGATCATCATTACAACGCTGTACGTCCCGTGATGACGTCACCGTTGAGTATCTGTCCGCGTCACGTGAGTAGCGGTCATTGTATCCTCTCGGATCTGAGCGACGGCAGCCATCAAAGAGATAACGCTCACGCTCTCGGGATGAGGCCCTGTCTTTAAATCGTACTGAATGCTCGCGTGAAGGCCACCTCTCTCGGTCTTGCGAATGATCGCGGCTATGCGAACCACGATAATCTCGGCTGTCGCTAGCCCTATCCCTATCATCACTTGGACGATCATCAGACTGGTCAGTTCGGCGCTCATTATAATACGACTTATCATCTCTTCGAGGTGCAGCAGGTCCTCTATCCTCTTCCACCATGGGTTTTACTAATTTGAACGCGTCTGAGAGCATCTTTACCCGTTCTCTCTTCAATTCGAAACGATATTCAGATGGAGCCAATTTCAAAAGTCGCTTTATCGCGAGTTCTTCGACCATTTCTGTTAGAACCTCACGGTGGTTGGGATAGAGTAGCTTGAGCGCATGTTGGGCATTCCTCACAATTCTCTGTAAGCGCAAAATAAAATCATCGACTTTCTCATATTTTTGCAGTGTCGCACTATTTATCTTGTCCTCAAAATACGCCTGGCTATATCGCTTGCGATATTTTGTTCCGAGAATAGTTAAAATTTCATCCGTTGAATGGATAGGAACTGTCTCCAAATGGGCTCTCGCCGGTAAACGTAAGTGGTCCAAAACTGCAGCGATGAAGTCAGGGTTCTGAGGGGAAACCTTATGATAACATCTCTTTACTGCAGTCTCAAAATCGAGGAAATCTACTTGTGCATCGAGCATCCCATTGAAAACAGGGATGTTACTAAAGGTGTCCCTTGCTCGGAGGTAATCGACGAAATCCATACCAGTCGCGGATGTGCTTTCATTTCTTATGACTCTAGTATTATTCAGATTTCCTCGATTCCGATCCCCATTTTGATCTACATGAGCAGCTAGACGCTCGCGGTCTAAGCGTTCGTTCTCCAACCGTTGTCTCCCCAACTCTCGGTCACGCGCTTCCTGCGCTTCACGCGCGGCACGCTCCGTTGGAGTTTCGTCATCCGGCATTTTGTAGGTGGGTTTCTTTCAATAAAGCTTCTAATTACAATTATTTTGATCACACACTGTACAAAATCACGATTGACGAAATGTCTTCTATTTATGTCCAGAATTTATCTATTTATCTGTCATTAGAGCATCACAAACTTCCGGATTAATTTAATTCATTTTTATTCATTGATTTTTTTTTCTTTTCCCAACTTATTTATTTATTTATTTAATCTTTATTTGTGCTGAATAATTAGTTGTATAATTTCACTGTGAAAGACGAGTTGGAGAGATCTCGCGACTGAAACTCTAACAAATACATTTAATTCGTAATGAAATTCCTATAGAAAGGGAAATTCGAGTTTTCATAATTTTATAGAACAATTTATTCATTTGTTATCATAAAATCTCAAAATTATGTATTTAACGAGGTCAAGGTCAAGAATGAAAAACAATTCTTTGATTATTCTAGAATATTCCATCGAAAGCTCAGTTGACGAAAAAACAACGTTTTGTTTACGTTTGTCACACAAAGAAGACGCAAAAAAATCTAGAAACTTCTACGTCCCTACGGACTCCAAGGGTTATTTTCCATGATGACGTCATAGAGAATTTACTCGAACCTTGTGTAAACTATATAAATACTCCCCTATCCCGATAAGGGCTCAGTCTACTGCTCGCTTCTCTGAAGACGAAGCAGCAAACCTTGAGTACAACTAAATATCCTTTGAAGTGTAAGATTTCCATTGTTTGCATTTTCAGTGCTATAAAGAGTTCTTTTCCCGCGGAATAATTGCCAACACAATATTGGAAGTAAGTAAGAAAAACGAATTCATTTTTTTAATCTGACTGTAGTTTCTGAAAAGAGAAACATAATTTTATTCTTGACTTTCCAGACAAAATGAGTCAAGAGAGCAAGAAACGCAGTGCATCATTCTGTGAGAGAATGACCGAAATTTCTCTCAAGAAAACAGCGTTTTTGCCAACCAAAAAAATCGATGAGCTGGAATTGAAGAAGCTGTACCAAGTAACTGAAATCAAATTGGCTAAAACCCGTTATGGATCTAAAGCATTAGCTGTTCTGGAGAAGAATTTCACGATTTGGCTGCCCGGAAGAATTTCTACCAAACTTGTGGAAGACAAAGAAGAACTCCAGACAAGTCAGCAAGCTGCCGGTGATGGTACTTTGTTCATCCAATTTTTTGAGGGTAAACATCACCCTTGTGAATTCAAGATCACCGAGAGGGGGAATAATCATATGTGATACAGTTTATTAAGCGTTTTCTTGAGTGAGAGTTGAAATAAAGAAATAATGAAACAACAATGCAAATTTGTATTGAACTTTTGTAAAATTTATGAGAATAAAATTTTCGTTTAACCCTTAGCGGCCACACCTCGATCTCGCCACGTAGCGGCCACACCGGGGTACGCCTGTACCCCACGCACAAAAATGGCAATTAAACTAATTTTAAAAAATATATAAATTTTTTTTTT
>NW_021680370.1:861780-910563 GCF_001412515.2 Diachasma alloeum | reverse complement strand
TTTTTTTTTTTTTATCACAAACTTACCTTTGATTTGTTTATCGGAATCACAAAAACTCAATTGGAAAAAAAAAATCCCACATGTGATGACCAAATAAACGTTGCGGCCATACTGGGGTACGTGTGTACCCCAGCTGGAGAAAAAAATGGCTCACAGCGCCATCGTTCAATATTTTTCAGTTCTACTGAGTGGAATGGGTAGCCTGACCTCTTTTCTACTGACAGATGTCATTAGTTGTACGAATTTTGAAAATTTTGGACCTCAAAATCCACTTCTCCCGAGCCTGGGGTACGTACGTACCCCCTGTGGCCGCTAAGGGTTAACAATCCTTTCCCCTTTCTGCTAGCGCGCGATCTGTGCACAATCATGTCTGAAGCGTAACTGACTAATTTTTGCTATAAAANTTTTTTTTTTTTTATCACAAACTTACCTTTGATTTGTTTATCGGAATCACAAAAACTCAATTGGAAAAAAAAAATCCCACATGTGATGACCAAATAAACGTTGCGGCCATACTGGGGTACGTGTGTACCCCAGCTGGAGAAAAAAATGGCTCACAGCGCCATCGTTCAATATTTTTCAGTTCTACTGAGTGGAATGGATAGCCTGACCTCTTTTCTACTGACAGATGTCATTAGTTGTACGAATTTTGAAAATTTTGGACCTCAAAATCCACTTCTCCCGAGCCTGGGGTACGTACGTACCCCCTGTGGCCGCTAAGGGTTAAACCAAAAACAAGTAGTTGACGATTGTACCGATTCAAAATATGAACCGTCTATGTTATAAAAACTAGAAGTATTCCAAATTTCAAGCTGATGTCTCCATTTGTTTTCATTAAGGTGTGATGCACACAAGATTTTTTATGAAAAATGGCTGAACGATAATATCTCCAAACTCTGCAGGAATTGGTTATTTATATTACAGATCGATTTGGATTCATCGAGATGCATATTCCGGAAGAGAATTGAAATTGGTGCAATTCTTTATGAGATATTGGAGAAAACAAAATTTCAACAAGTAGTTATATCTCAGGAACCGAGATCGATCAAGCTGAAACAAGTGGGATTGATTAATAGCTGTCATGAGCCAAAATTTTCGAATCTTTATCTGCTAATTTCATCGGATTTATGTTGAATTTTGTAACAGAATCATCAAAAATAAAAATTTGTGTACACATGACCATAAAACATAATTTCTTTACGTTTCATAACATTGTAGAACATGTGCAATTGAAATTAGAAAATCAACAAACCAACCAATGTTCAATTCAGGAGCAAAAAATATGTGAGAATCATTTTTTTTCCAAGCCTCTCAACCTGGACGTGTTAAAATATGATAAAAACCATGATAGTGTCATCAAAACTATAAAATCCATCGATTCTCCATCATTTTTGGACAGTGAAATCATGAAAAAAAATTATGGAAGGATGAAAAGGGTTTTGAGTGTTTTAAAATATTAAAATGGAATTTTTTTCTTCATTTGGCCTTTATTGTTCGCCAATGCTTATAAACCACTTTAAATGAATCATCATCCATCGCTGACATATATAAAAAATAGAAAAATATCAGAATTGTCCATCATTACTAACAACAAAACAAACAAACAGTAATAATACTTCAAAAACTATTCAATGAATTATTTTGGTCTTCGGATGGGGTTGAGCAGAGCGCAGTCTTATAAAATTGAAAATTAAATGAAAAAAGAAATCACAAATTTGGAAATAAATTCCCATGAGAAAGAGAATTTATTCAAAGATTCACAATTTTGTGAAGTATTTGAAATTTAAGCGTATTTGAAGCTGAAAACGTGAGGATGGAAGAAAAGGGCAAATATCCAATGCCAGAACTAAAGTGCATTCATACATAACATTAAGTATTAATGAGCTGGCATTTGAATAAAGTATTCTCAGAAAAAGAAATTCTAAAAGAAAATTCTATCAAAAATAATATCACATATCAGGCTCTGATCGACCACAATCCGAAAACCAAAAGTAATCCGGAGCATAATGAAAAACATAAGAATTTTCATCAAAAAAATCATACTAATCAATGATAAAAAAATCCTTCATATCTCGAGAACAAACATCTAAATAGATTTGATGAAAATTCTTTTACAAACTAAGAACACATCATCAATGATCATCTTTCTTTCACGTCTAGTCCCCATCAATGAATAGCGCAATAAAAATTCTCATCAAACATCAGGCTCTTCAATAGTAACAAAATACTCGATTCCCTCAAATTCATTATCCCTAATCGTTTGAAAGCTAATGAGAAAAAATGGGAAAAATCCTCATCGAAAGATCATGCTATAAATTTGTAAAAAAATACTCATCCTCATAAACATTCATTTTTCATCGTACTTTCAAATTAAAAAATTCAGCAAATTCAATGAGAATTTTTTCCATCATAAAACAATATATTATCGATAAACATCAGTCTCTGATATTGAGTACTTGTGTTTTAATCGAAAAACATGAAAATCCTCATCGAAATTCATGTTCGAATTCGAAACATCATATTTTTCAAAGAAAGAACAAAAATCTATTCGATGAGAATTCTTTTTCACAAAAGAATAATATTTTATCGATAAATTTTAATCTCTTATGTTGAGCACTTTTTGCACTTGTTGTGTCTCATGAGTATTCACCTGTTGTACTTGCTGTGCAAATTATCATCAAACATTACATTATTTAATAATAAAAAAATACTCGATCTCCTCAGATTCATCTCTCATATTTTTTGGAAAAACATCTGTACCAATTCCAAAAGAATTTCCTGTCACCGTAGAACACATTATGGAGATCTAATGTTGATCGTTTTAAAATTAATGAGAAAAAATAGAGAAATCCTCATCGAAAAATCATGTTATTAATTTGTGAAAAATACTTCATCTCATAAACATTCATTTTTTCATCATAATTTCGAAAAAAAAAATCTAACAATTCGATGAGAATTTTTTTCAATCACAAAAACAACATCTTATCAACAAACAACAGTCTCTCATATTAAGCACCTGTCTGTTAAACGAAAAAATAAAAATCCTCATCGAAATTTGTCCTATTTAGCAATAAAGAATGCTCGATGTGATGAAATTCATCATCCATCTTATTTTTGAAGGAATAGAAAAAATTTAGTCGATGAGAATTTATTTTTTCACAAAAAACAATATTTTAACAATAAACCCCAATCTCGTGTGTTGAGCACTTGTACTTGGTGTTGCACTTGACGAGTATAAATGATGAACTTGGAGTATAAATGATGAACTTTTTGAACCTTGATGAATGATGGATGGTGATTGGCTGCTGCTCTGGATCTGAAAAATAAAAAAAATTACATTTAGGAAAAAGTGTGCCATTGTTTTCATCTGTTGACAGATTAAAAAATTAAGAATATTATTTCAATTTTCTCCTCAACATATCTAAAAATTATCACAAAAAGGCAACATACAACTTAGTGGGCAGCATTATCTGGGTGTTCACATCTTTCAAAGATGAATCTTCCTCCTGGGAGAGGTTTGAGATGAGCACAAACCCCCTCCACATCAACATAGATGGTATCTTGGCTTCTTGCTCTATCAGCAGACTCAGAGTGATAATGATGTGCAGAAATTCTTGGGGCATGGTAACAACCCACTCGAATGGGACGAGGACATTGTCCTTCGCAAAGACATACCCAGTACCTGGTGCCGCCATCGTTTGATCTATTAACAGAATAAAAACAAAAATTAAGGAACTTCCGCAGTAAGTATACTTGGTGAAAATTTCGAAATGGTATAAAGACGCAATATTTGGATCATATGTTGTTGAGCACATTCAAAAACTATTCCCAAAATTTCCAGTACCTTGTCCACCCCATTTTCGAGATATACATCGTCAAAAATGGAAAAAACACAAAAATTGAATGTATAGCGATGCATATCTCAAAAATGGGGTGGACCAGGGACTTGAAATTTTGGGAATATCTTTTTAATGTGGTCAACAACATATGATCCAAATATTGCGTCTTTATACCATTTCAAAATTTCCACCAAGTATACTTACTGCGGAAGTACCTTAAGAATTTCGATTCCAAAAAAATTAAAATTCTTTTTTTCAATTTTCGTTCCAAATTTTTTTTCCATTGAACAGTTAAAAAGTTCTTGAAAATTCAGTGATAACTTTACTTGAATGTTCAATTTTGTGAATTTGGATTCGTTTTCAGACCAAATTGTTGATAAAATTTCTTATTCAGCTTGAGAATTCAGGTTAATTGGAATTTGTATGTTAAATCATCATTTCAGAGACATCTTGGAATTTCAGTTGACGTCTTGAATATCTAAACTCCTTGCCAGCATTGAAAAAATAACTTTACTTGAATTTGGATTCAATTTCAGACCAAATTGTTGATGAAATTTCTTATTCGGCTTGAAAATTCAGGATAATTGGAATTTTCATGTTAAGTTATCATTTCAGTGACACCTTGGAATTTCATTTGATGTCTTGAATTTCCAAAACTCGTTGTCAGAATTGAACAAAATAACTTTAGTTGAATTTTCAATGTTGTGAATTTAGATTCGATTTCAAACCAAATTCTTGATGAAATTTCTTGTTCAGCTTGAGAATTCAGGATAATTGGAATTTTCATGTTGAATGATCATTTCAGTGACATCTTGGAATTGCATTTGACGTCTTGAATTTCAAAAAGTCGTTGTCAGAATTGAACATGGTTTTGAATGTTCAGGGACAAAATAGTTTGAATTTTCACACAAACGAGTGATTGTAGAAAAACATTACTGAATGGAAAATGAATGATTCGAATTTTTCATCAAGACTTCATTAGAGTTGATCAGACGATCCAAACAAATTTCAAACACGACCACCAAAATTAAATACACTATTTTCAAAGAGTTTATCTGTCACTGGGGAAAATGCAACTCGAATGGACAAAATTCTACACGATACTTGTTGGTTATATCAGTTATGATATAACAAAATCACTCACATTAAATCCCAACCCCATTCCTAAAAAACCCTTCACTCACATTGTTTCCATCTGAATTGTCACTTTATTAAACAATTGAAGAAATACTTACACTTTTCAGAGAGATTCACGAACAAATAATCACTTAACGAATAATATACTTAACCTCACTTTTGGTAGCACCTGATCAGGCTCGGATGGATGAATTATGACACCTCAGCGTCGTTAACGCTTATATATATGTCAGTCTGCGACGAACGAACATTCTCGAAACGAAAATCACAATGTGCAAAAAGCGAAAAAATGAACCTTTCGATTGTAAAACTAAAAATAAAATCGCGAAAATTATGAAAAACATTTTTTACTTCAGAAACGTTTTCGCAACGTTTCCATCAAACGACCGTTTCGAGAAAACTCTTTTTCTCTCTCTTTCTCGCTCAAATCTTTCGTTCTAACGGAACGTCATCTTTTTGAGATGAATATTCTCGAACGACGAAAAACAATGGCAAGCAAAATAGACCATCATTAATCTTCAATATCTCCTGATCAAATGATGGAATTTGGATGAATCAGGTCTCATTTTGAAGGTTAAAAAATTATCTTCGAAGTGACATAAGAATCGGCGAATTTCATTCTACCATTATTGCGGTATTGCCAATGAAATATGAAAATCATGAAAAACATTATTCATCTTAGAACTCTCTCCATAATTGAAAATCGTATTTCCAATTTTTTAGAGACCATTATTAATCTTCAATATCTTCTAATCAAATGATGAAAATGGGATGAATTAAATCTCATTTTAAAGTTCAAAAGAATATCTTGGCAGACACATAAAAATCGGGGAATCCCGCTCTGTCATTAGGGCCGTATTCATAAATCACCGTTGGAAAAAATGCGCATGGCAAAGGGTTAAACATCTTAGAATCTTCCAGAAATTCCTGAATCGTATTTCTAACGTTTAATTTTACTCGGATTGTTTAAGTATGACACAATTTTGGATCTTGCTAGAAAAAAAATCGTCATGTAAACAAGATTGTTTACTTATGTGACGCATTTCCGATTCTTCTAGAACAGAAGTGACGTCATTTTTTAAACTATAAAAGGCACATCCCTTCGCGATTGGGTCAGTGACAATTTGACATTCCACCAAATTATCACCTGAAATCGATCTTGAAAATATAGAAGTGATTATCGATATTCAAGGTTTTCGAGGTGTATTTGATGAATTTTTCGTCAAGGAATTGGCATTCGTACAACATGTTCACGCCTGTGACAACGGATATCAAGGATTGGAATACGTTCTGTTTGAATCCCCATACTCCTGGGACGCACTCTCGAAAAAATCGAAGAACATCAACACGTGATTGATTGAACATTTTCACGGAATTCCTTAGGAATCTGGGGATACGCCATACACAGATCTGAAGAAAATCATTCAGAGGATGGTTCGAAACGTTACCACCATATACGTGGAGGGAGAAGAGAAACAGAAGTTTCTGGATGAACTACTTGATTCTTCAAAACCGGTAATTAATCTCGAAGATTTCAAGTGCCCCAAATTATCATCGTTGGATTTCTCAGTATATCATCACCAGAATGACGAATACACGGCGAATGTGGAGAACTTGAAAAATTGGTTTTTGAAAAATTGTACACCCTCCCTCAATCGATCTTTGAAACTTTACAGTCAGTTGGACAGTCTCAAGACAATGTCACCTGGAGATATAGCTTTCTTCCCGAAGGAGTTTATTCTCAAATTTGCAGCCAATGATATTGAAGAGATTTGGGAGAAGCTACCGGAAGACTACCGCAACGATAAGGAAATTGCAGACTGCCGGAAATGCCGACGCCATGATCCGATGCTACTTGACAAATCTCAAAATAATGATGATGACTCAGTAACAGCCTGAGTAAAAGTAATGAATGATCTACCTAATTGTTTTTTGCCGATGAAAAAATATTGTCACGTGTGCAGACTTTTGAACAAAATGAAAAAATTAAAAGAAAATTGATGATACAAATAATTTTACAATTTCATGTATGAGAGTTAAATGTATGAAATAAATAAACAATGAAATAAATGAACAATGAAATTTGTTGTTACAATAATTTTATTAAAACATATTCCTCAATTTTACTTACTTTTTTTTTGGAAAGAGAAGGACCAAATGACTGCAAGTTTCTACCCCTCGCTCATTGAGAGGTATATATGGATCCAATTTTCATGTTCTAGATCATCCTGTTAAGTGATAGATACCACTGTATCATCTTCAATACGCCATACGAACATTTTTACATCACTCTCCAGTAATTTTTGTGCATGAAACATTATATAATATATAAATTTCCCAGCCCCGTATCTCTTAGCCACTAGCCCCCACCCCCTAACCACTCAGCCCCAAGCCCCTAACCCCTCAGCCTCAATCCCCAAACCGCTACCCCTCAGCCTCTAACTCTCACCCTCGAACCTTCCACCACCGACCCGTTCTGCTCCACCACCAACCCATTCTGCCCCACCATCTAACCTTCTAGAACATTCTACCCCTCTCCCCCTTCCACCCGTTCTGCCCCACCATCGAACCGTCTAGAACATTCTAACCCCCTCCTCCCCCTTCCACCCGTTCTACCCACCCCCCTTGATGACTGATTTCTCAAGGTCAAAGTGGTCCAGAACCGGCTCTGCTACACTACTGAGGATGAAAGAATTTATACAAGCGCTGTTGAATTCTTCCTCTGATATCATGTAATGCGATGAATGAGGGCGGGTGAATCAATTAGTTTCGATGAGTTATGATCGCAATTAGAATTGTTTATCTAGAGTTGATTATTTATATATGTATTTGCAATTACTTCCTGTGAGGTTTGTGTTAAGTATAAATTTGAAAATTTTCCTGGGATTTTGTCACTACAGGAAGTAAGGGATTGGAACACTGATGAACGCACTGTAGAATTAATTTGCAACAATCACAGACGAATATGATAATTTATACCTTTCATATTATTCCCATCAGAATTGGCAATGCGATAATAAGCGAACATAACCATTGTAACTAATTATAATCTCTGTATAATTTCTCATTCAAAGTAATTCACATTAAAACAAATAGAATCCATGTGAAGTAATAATGAATTCGAACAAGAAAAAAGCATGATCACAGAAACGTATGATGATAATAGCACAAACAAAGATAGTATAATAACAGGATACTAATCAACCCAGACGTCATCCATGAGAATACAAAAGTGCTGAGGACTAGGTCATTTGACTATTCTACAGTGTGTTCATCAGTGAATTCCTTCCTTGCTCCCTGACGTAACAACTGCCATCTGAACTATTGTATTTGAGCCTTTTTACATTATGTTTATTGTTGATGTATTTTATGTTTCAGGTCATCCATCGTTGCCCGATGGCTTGGGGCAGTGCGTAAGTTCATTGTCTCACGTGCCAAAGGTTCCGAGTTAAAAATCCGGTCGGGTAGAATGTTGAGATATAACGATTTAAAAGTCTTGATCATCATCGCTGCACACCCTAACCGCGTCGAAGCCATGTAAAATAGCGATTTAAAAAAAGCCATCCATCGTCATCGTATGAAAAGAATGTAGGTGTTTCAATCGATTACTTTAACTCCATGCTGGCAACAAGGCAGAAGTCCCGCCTCTTCGATTCTCCCCTATAGATGGCTGGGCGGAGTTCTGTGTGCATTAGAAAGAAACCCGCAGTATGTAATATGAATACTACATGTAGCGTGACTGTATAAATACGTTGTCATAAACAAATATAATCCCTAATTATTGTTCTTGATTATGAATTTGACGATCTATCCTTCTGTGAGGTCTTAAACAGAATTGTATTATGTTGAATATGAAAACTAAATTAAATTAGTATATTGTGGACCAAGAGCGACAAGTCATTCCCCGCTCGAGGTGCAAATGCTTTTTTTCACATACACCTGCAATAGTATATTTCTAACCTAGGGAGGGAAAATAAAGGATCCTCAGCCGCCAGTGCAATTACCAGCCGAGCTGAAGGCGAGGTTGGTAAGCACGCGGCTGAGTGTCCTTTATTTTACTTCCCGCGGTTAGAAAGTGATTTTCCGTCACGGCGTAGGCGCAAAGTCAGAGTTCCCTCCCGCGAAGCGGGAGGGAAATGTAACTTTGCGCCCGCCGGGACGGAAAGAAAGGTATAGACCTTTGCTTTCTGATAAGCGGGAGGAAAGTGAATGCTTTCCACCCTAGAATGAAAAGTACTCATTTTCTTTCCGCTTATGAGGACGTTAAGTATGAACTTTTCGTGCAGGTATGTGAAAAAGTAAATTAAATTAGGCCTTCATCATAATGAGGACATATGGTGTGCACACATGGAGCAGTTGCTATATTTTTTATTTTCACAGCTGAGGAGTTATTAAACTGTTTTAATAACTACAGACCAGTTTCTACAATCATAGTGAATTTTTTTTTCTTGATTGGTACGATTGAGGTGACAATTTGTGATAATCTTGTGTCTGATACGCTGAGGCGATCATGAGATATAGCTATTTTTCAAAAACATGTTATGTAAGCATCTCGTAAAGCATTCAACTCATTGGATTGTAATTCAGTACAAATTCGTTTCTCATCACTGGTACCTATCGAATCTAAATATTGATTTTGCCCAAGGCAAAGTTCAGTGTTAGTGCAATGTAGGAAATTTTTGTTTTTCTGAAATTGATTGTACATATGATAATTTCAGAAATAACCGAGTTACAAATCTCAAACTTTACAGAATCATAAGTTTTACAATACAGTCTGTGATTTTGGATCGGCGCAATCAGCTCACTGGTTTCGGATATATTGTAGTTCATATTATAAAACTTCAAACCCCTGAAACGATGTCAATTTTGTTTCTGTCTTACGTGAATTTCAGTTTTAATAAGACGGTACGCCATTTTATCCGTTATCGAAATAAGAAATTTGGATACTACCACGTTTTTTTAGGGGGGGGGGGTTATTTCTCCAAAAATATATAAAAATCCGCTAGTAGAAATTATACTTCTCTTCTACAGCGACTTTCTGCGACAAGTCGTTTTTGGAGGGAAAACGTCCACCGGCCGTTGTACCCAGAATGATTCATACAGTCATACTATACATACATAGCATGAAATATCGACATTATATTTTTGGGGTCATTATAATAACTACCCTATCTAGATCTACTGGAAAAACACGCTGGGGTGCTTTCTGAGTGGGTTACTCTGAGTTTTCTGAGACTCCTCAAGAAACTCAGAATAACCGTAGAATCAAAAATTCAGTCTCGGTCACTCCACAAGATCCGAGAGGACATATAATAATATTTCTATGATTCCGAACTTTTGCAATCCCCCTTCCCGATATTCCCATATATTACTAGAGAAGAGTATGCAAAATATTTTATTTTCGTGTCACGGGACCTGAAAAACGCTAATTTCGTTGCGCGCAAATTGATTTTCGACACGAAAATTGATATACACACAACGCCATGGAAAACAGATCACCGTCCCCGACGAGCCGAAGGCGAGGATGGCGAGTACGTGGGGGAGGGTGATCTATTTTCCAAGGCTCAGGCATGTAATGTACTATTTAATAATTTTCTAAAAGGATATCGTTTTAGAAAATTATTCAGTGTTCCTGAAAATTCTGGACATCTCCACGAATAGGATACCCTGGAAGAATTTTGTAATCAATTGTGATACCGTCTCGACAATGGGAGTCTCCCCTCCCCACTGAGGGTCCCTTTCATAAATTGATTAGAATATTCCATAAATTTGCAAATAATCACAATTTTTCAAAGATTTTCTCAAGTTAAAAATAAACAGGAGGTCTAGCGTTTCTGTCAGCAAGCAGGTGACCATTGTTGAATGCATCACTCATCTTTTCCATTTTTCATTTCTATCAATTCCATTGGTAGTATGGCTCCGGATGGATCCATAGAAATTTCATTTTTTATTTCAAAACTGACTGTTTTCATTGAAAACGTTGCCTCGAATCGTTTGACCTTCTAAAATTGAGAACTAAATTTCGGGTTTATCCAGCGGGATTGAGATACGCGATAGTGTATTGGCCAAGAAAAGTTTTGACCGACTTAGCAACACATCAGGCCGAACGCACTGCGTATCTATACACGAAGCAACTACCCCCTCCACTACCACCGAAACACATTTATTGAATAAAATGAAAACGTGATACTCTACGAAAAAAATTGCCTTAGTTACATCACATAAATCGGCCACGAGCTTTCCATTGATATCACTATTTTCTTTTTCGACTTAATATTAAGGAAATTACGCGCATAGCAACGGGATCATATCCACATTCTCGCATTTCACATTATCTTTGAGCAGTGTGAGATTTCGTTTTCGAAGTCGGTAGCAGTGCGCTCCAACTTCACGCGCAGAGTAGGGAGATTTGAATAGCGCATTACTCTTTCTCTCTCCTTCTTGAATTCTACTGATTTGCATTTTTTGACTCATCATCGACTTATTGTGAAAATTATTGAAAAATTGATGAACAAGTTCATATAGCGCTGTATATTGAATAGAAATTTTTCCCCTATGCTCGATTAGTTTAGATTTTCAACTCAGTCTGTGAATAACATGTGGGCGAGCTTCTTTCTGAGGTTATTTTACGCGGGTAATTTGCACGTTCGATTTTCTCATGAAATTCTCAAATAGAATCGGAGCATAAATTATAAAGAAATGTCTTTTTTTCTTAGAGCAGAAGTGATTGAAAATAGTTTCTGTTGGGCGGAAAAAAATCAATTCGATTCATACGAAAATGATCGTGTGCTCGTTTTGAAAAAATGACTAAAATCTCCCAAAAAAACAAGAGAGAGTAGCAGTCATATGTAAAATGCTTCTGTCGCACTGCCTGCTTATTTAACTAATTCAATAATAATATATTTTTCACTCTAAAAATAATCGTTTGTGAACTGTAACGAATTTTTCCCGTTTCAGAATTCCATAAAAATTTAATTGGATGCCTAAAAATATTCTCCTGAAAGTTTGAGCCATTTCCATCATTTATTCCTAAGAATGTCAAACAAAAAAACAATTATTTGCAGAACCTCGTTCTAAAGACGCTGATTATCCATGCTTTATTTTCAACATTTTCCTAGCCAATTTGATGAAGAAATTGGACTATTGAAAATCTGTAAATAAAAAGTATTTCGACGTTTTTATTTTACGGATAAAAATTAATATTCTTTGAATTTTGGATATACCTGAGACTTGTTTTCATTAAACATGACCTTGAAAAATAAAAAATGACTTGAAAGAACAGAAGAATAATTTTGTTGATTCCACCATTGGCATTCAAGTTAATCTACTTATCAATCACTCCAATTAGTTGGTTAGTTATTAGCACTTATCACTGACAAATAATTTCTGATTCAACTCATTATAAACCAATACATGTGTAAAAAACATGCTCTGATGTATATTATGCTTGCACGGTATTTGATTCTATTTTAGGGCTAGAAGTCCGCTTTCAAATTCGCGCGCATTTTCTTGAAACATTGAGGTATCATCTTTTACACAGCCATCTTGCGGTATTTCTCCGCAACCTTCTACTATTCAGCTGATATGATGCTCAGTTCTATTCGATTAATCGAAATCGAATGCAAAATAGTCGATTATCCCCATGAGATCCGCCATGTTCGATAAGTGACCCATGTTTTTTAAGGCCCGCCTGTAGTGATTTTTTCCGAGCGTGGTTATTTTACGCCCTCCCACTTTGCGGTGAATAGGAGATCCTTCATCTCGAATTGAGCTATGTTGATAACAAAGGAAATGGCAGGAAGCCAGGGTCGAGAATTGGAGTAAAACTTCGGGGGAGAGCCCTAAATTTTGTTTTCTGCAATTTGGAAATCTATGCTTCAAAAACAAATAAATGTTTACATTTGGGAGCAAATTATGGAGCATAATGCGGAATGAAACTGTTTACATATTTGGGTTGTTTAGTTTACGTATAGGCATAGAGAGAATTAAGGAAGCGTTCAGGGAGACAATAGGTAGGGTCAAGGCGGGGGGGGGGAAGTAGGTTAAGAGTTCTGGACAGGCAGAGGCCTGAGGCAGGGATGCCCACTCAGTCCGATTCTATTCAGTTTGCTACTGTCGGACCTGGATGAACGGATGCAGAGAAGAGGGAAGGGTGGGGTGATTCTGTGGAGAAGGAGGGTGTACCATCTGGCGTACGCAGACGATATAATGCTGCTGGCGGATCTGGAGGGGGGGATGAGGCTGATGATGACGGAATTTGAGCAGTATGTTGAGGAAAAGGATCTGGTAATGAATGTGAGGACGACAAAGATGATGGAGTTTGGAAGAAGGAGGAAAAAAGGGATGGAGGAGAGAGTATGGAGAGTGAATGGGCAGGAGGTGGAAGAAGTAAATGAATTTTGCTACTTGGGATATTGGCTGGCGAAGAATGGTAGCGATGAGCTACACATGAAGATGACAGTGGAAGCGGCAGGAAGAATGATGGTGAAAGTATGGGCGATCGGTGAAAAGAGGTTTAGGAATGATTGGAGGACGAGACTAGAGTTGTTTGATAAGCTGGTCTGGGCGACGATGGGCTATGGGGTGGAAATGTAGGGATGGAATGGTTGCAGGAGGAGGGAAGGATTGGAGGAAAAATACGTGAAGTGGATGTTCGGAGTGAGCAGGCAATGTCCTGGGTACATAGTAAGAGAAGAGGTATGTCGGAACAGTCTAATGGTGAAGATGAGAGAAAGAGCGTGGAAATTTGAGTGGAAGTTGAAGAATGAGGATGGGAATGCATTGGCCAAAGAATGTCTGAAGGAACTGGAGAGGAGGGAGTGTGTGAGTGGAAGCCAGTTGAGTGGGCGGGAAAGAGTGAGGAAGAGAGTTGGGGACAAATGGAGGATGAGAGAGAGGGATGAGTGGGGAGAAATAGAAGGAGAGATGGTAGCGCAGGAAAGGGAGGTGAGGTGGGGAAAAATAATGGAGTCCAGATACAACAAGTGGTGTAAGTTCGTTAGATCGACCGACGGTTTCCCGCTGTATTTGGAGTGCATGAAAAAGAAGGAAAAATGGCAAAGAATGTTTAAGTTCAGAGTGGGGGGAGGAGTACTGGAGTCGGAATATTGGAGGGATGAGTCAGGGAGAGTATGCAGGGTGTGTATGGGGGAAGTGGAGACGTGGAGACATGTGTTTGAGAGATGCACGGAAGAGCCGGAGTTGGAAAGGAATAGGGCGCTGGAGGAGAAGATCCGTGAGGTGCTGGATGAGAATGGAATGGGGGTGAGTTGGTTAAGGGGTTTGGAAAGAAGAAGAGAGGGAAGGAGGGAAGGAACGGGAGGGATCGTGAGGAAGGGATATTAGGAGGAAAGTGAAAGAACAGTCGCCACAGACCCGGAAGCGGAGCCCCTCCCTCGTGAAGAAAGAGTTGAGAAAAGGAGGAGAAAGAGGGATTTAAAAAAAAAAAAGAGACTTAAATAGTTATTTTAAGTTGAGTTAAGTCGAGTAAATGCGAAGCGGTTGCGAGGAGAGGAAAGAGGGAGAGGAGAGAGGATGATGAGGAGCAAGGAATAGGGAAATGAATAGGTGTATGAAAGGGAGAATTAGGTTAAGGACAATTATGTATGAGGTTGTAACGGTGACGGAAGCAGAACAAAGTCCGTAAAATGGAATAAAGTATATATAATGAAGTCGAACTGTTTACGTGTTGCAAGGAGATATTGTGAAAAAATTTATCGATTAATGAGGGGTCAAATTTTATAATTGATTGATATACTACTCGATCAGTGGGAAGGGAGAGAGGAGGTCAGGAGAATATTATGAACTGGTCCAAACGATTTGATATCTTCGCTGATAATTTTTGAAATGGAAATTCGCCGAAAATCGTAATTTCCCTAAAAAATATGAGAAAACTTTGGGGGGAAAGTCCGGTGAGAATTTCGGGGAAAAATTCTCGCGTTTTTACATTTTCAAAAAATCGAGAGATTTCCTGGACACTTCCGAAACAAAGGGAGGAGTTCAGTTTTTCAGGCTAAAAAATGACAAGTGCGAAGCATGAATGATTTTTCGTGAACAAAACTTTGACTACCTTGAGGCAAATAGTCAATGGATTTTGAAACTGGAGTGGTATTCGGGGGGCTATTTTTCCATTCCAATTTCGGCCAAGAGAATTTTTCCAGGTGACAAAATCCATCTGTCAGTTTCAACAAAAAGATCACTCTACTAGAACTTTTGTTGTTTTTTCATACATAGGCAACATGGAAAATTTCTAGTGAAATTTTTAAACAATTCCCAGTTGAATTTCGTGTAGGTTATACAAAATGACGTCAAAGATTGCAATTTTATTGGCTGAAATTTGGATTGCAAAAACAAAAAAGTAATAGAAAAAGTAATAGAATTCCCTGTGGTTGATTTTGCTATAGGATTCCTTCTGAAAATTGTATCGCAATATAAACCGAATATGATCCTGATGTAAACTATATTCTCATATGATCTATATATAATATTCAGGAAAAATCGTACGGGGAATCGTATATGATATTTTCCAGTCCTATCGTAAATCCTATGAGAAAACGTATAAAAATTCAGTTGACGTAAATAACGTTTGCCGCATAAAATGACATTATTGTTCTATCATAGATTTTCACGTGGAAATATTTCTTAAAAATGGTGTCATGTACATATGTTTATCTCCCAAAAAACAAAAACAAATGTTTTTGCAAAAAAACTGCGCCAAGAAAAAGCTTCGTTTGGTGTGAGTTCTGTGAAATTGTTTCGCCTGTCTCCTCTCCCAAGAACGTTCGGATTCATTTTGAATATTTTAGCAATATAATTGCGAGTTTCGTCTCGGATTGAAGCATCAGATGAACAATTTTGCAAAAACTTGTTTATGAGGAATCTTGTGAAGATTTATAATAATCTGCCGTTAGGGCTTGTTAAGGATTGAATAATCTCCATATTCATGGACTCAAAAACCAAGGCATTGTGAGCCCAAAATGGTCCCGAATTACGCACGGTCTCGGGTGCGTGAGAAAAAAGATGCATGTTATACAACATGGCCCCAATACCGAAATATCTCTGGAAATCTCTCAAACAATCGTGCTTCAATTTGTCACATCTGTCTATGTCTTCGAACTTTACAGAACTCTGATTGTAGATGTAAAGTATATTACAGAGCGAAGCCAAATTGTTTAAATATTTGCCGGTCAGTATATCTTCAAGGCACGGAATAGAGTAATAGGCCCAATTACGCCACTGACTGGCCTTGAATGAGGGTGGTCGTCAAAGTCCCCCAGGCGGAAAGTTCCCCAATTTTGACATTCGGAGAAACTTCGGATCGGTTCAAAACAAAAGAGGGATATTTGTGGGAGATCGATGAATTTGTCCCGAGACTTGAGGGGCATTTGTTTTTATGTTTTTAAATCACATTCAAGTTTCGAGATGAATTTGGCACTATATCGTGGCCTGGTATATGTGATTTTGTTTTCTCGGGATGAAAGACAGAGATTTATGGAGTGTAGATCTAGTCTCAAATTTCTCTCGAAATTTGAAAGAGACTTGAAAATACTGAGAGAAAATTAAGATTTGTGGATGGTAATCATTTTAGACTTTAGAATTGGTCTCGAATTTCTCCCGAAATTGAGGGGGATAAACTGGTTTCGCCGTATTCAAGTGTATTATGAGTGTCAGGAGAAATTCGAGACTAAATTAGGACTTTATGAATCCCATTTTTTTATCTCGAGAGACAAATTGAACCTGACTCGAGTCTTAATTTGATCCCAAATTTCTTTCGAGACTTAAACGAAACTTGAAAATTCCGAGAGAAAATTGGGATTTTTGGCGGACATAATTTTGGATTTCTCCCGAGATTTAGAGGGGATAATTTCGTTTCGGTACATTCAAGTCTATTTTACGGGTCGAGAGAAATGTGAGACTAAATTGGGTCTCAACGAATCCCATTTGTTTATCTCGAGAGACAAATTAAACCTGACTCAAGTCTTAATTTAATCGCAAATTGCTTTCGAGACTTAAACGAAACTTGAAAATTCCGATAGAAAATTAGCATTTTTGGCGGAAACAATTTTGGATTTCTGCCGAGATTCAGAGGGGATAATTTCGTTTCGGTACATTCAAGTCTATTTGAAGGGTCGAGAGAAATGCGAGACTAAATTGGGACTCAACGAATCCCATTTTTTTATCTCGAGAGACAAATTAAACCTGACTCAAGTCTTAATTTTATCCTAAATTTCTTTCGAGACTTAAACGTAACTTGAAAATTTCCAGAGAAAATTGGGATTTTTGGCGGACATACTTTTGGATTTCTCCCGAAATAAAAAAATGGGATTCGTTGAGTCCCAATTTAGTCTCGCATTTTTACCGACCCTTAAAATAGACTTGAATGTACCGAAACGAAATTATCCCCTCGAAATCTCGGAAGAAATCCAAAATTATGTCCGCCAAAAATCCCAATTTTCTCTCGGAATTTTCAAGTTTTGTTTAAGTCTGGAAAGAAATTTGGGATTAAATTGAACCTCGAGTCAGGTTCAATTTGTCTCTCGAGATAAAAAAATGGGATTCGTTGCGTCCCAACTTAGTCTCGCATTTCTCTCGACCCTTAAAATAGACTTGAATGTACCGAAACGAAATTATCCCCTCTAAATCTCGGGAGAAAGCCAAAATTATGTCTGCCAAAAATCCCAATTTTCTATAGGGATTTTCAATTTTCGTTTAACCCGGGTAGATATTCAACCGGGGATTCAGCCGTAACTCGGATGAGTGCGAGCTCAGCCTCGGCTTCCCGCTTGACCCGAGTTCATGCCGCGACACGCCGCTCCATACCGGCTCACAGTCGAACGCTCATCAGACGGCATAACCCGGCACTTGAGTTTGAGCTGTGGCTCAACGCTTAGAACTCAGCTCCGATTGAGTCGTGTCGTTTCGAGTGGAGGGTGGAATAGAATGATATTTATGCCTTTTTAGAATATCGATTTAAAATTTGAATACTTTGGAAAATCAAGAAAAACCGAGTGGAAAACACTTAGAAATCTTACGCCTAAGAAAATCTTTAGGAACATAAAAACCTATTTACTTTCTTGCACCAAATTTTACCTTAACAAAAAGACTCTATGAAGTTGCATAATCTCCTATAGAATCGGCGCAAGAAACGAATAGAATTCTAATAGAACTTCCAGAGAATTCTCATAGAATTCCAATAGAAATTTAATAGAAAGCGCTAGGTTTTTCTGTTGAATTTTTTCATGCGTGTTATTTTGGCATACCTGTATTCAACATTTCCCTAATAAATCATTGAATATTCTTAGAACTCGTAGGCCTACCGAAAAATGAAGAATATCCTCTCCTGTAGCGTTGATAATTAATAATAAAGGTTCGTTAACGTTTTTCAAGTGCTTATTTTTCTTGATTGTGTTTGTTGTATTCGCGAGAAAAAAGAAAGTTTTGACTACGTTTCAGTGAATTGTTCTACCTTGTATTTTCAGATTAATCCCATTCGATTAGCTAATATCACGTTATTTCTGATGAGCTTGTGATTGTTTATCTGAAAAAGCATGCCGTCTTCACATTTATTCGATTGTTTTTTCACTCAAATCACGATGCCATCGGACCTGTCAAATCATTATTGAGGTTAAGTATACTGGAATTGAGTAATTGGAGATGAACCTGAGGTTCAGCAGCGGCCATTCAACTAAAGCCCGGCGAAGCGTTCCGCGTAATAGTCTAACGCTGGGCTGTGAGCGCGTGACGCGGCTCAACCTCGGGTACATGTGACGCACGTGGAGTTTATCCCAAGCTGGGGCGAAGTGGCGTATTTCTAGCTGGGATACGGGTTCCGAGCCGAGCTCGAGCGGCGTGATTTCTACCCGGGAAGTCTCGAAAGAAATTTGGGATCAAATTAAGACTCGAGTCAGGTTCAATTTGTCTGTCGAGACAAAAAAATGAGATTCATAAAGTCCTAATTTAGTCTCGAATTTCTCCTGACACTCATAATACACTTGAATACGGCGAAACAAGTTTATCCCCCCCAAATTTCGGGAGAAATTCGAGACCAATTCTAAAGTCTGAAATGATTACCACCCACAAATCTTAATTTTCTCTCAGTATTTTAAGTCTCTTTCAAATTTCGAGAGAAATTTGGGACTAGATCTGCACTCCATAAATCTCTGTCTTTCATCCCGAGAAAACAATATCACATAAACCAGGCCACGATATAGTGCCGAATTCATCTTGAAACTTGAATGTGATTTCAAAACATCAAAACAAATGCCCCTCAAGTCTCGGGACAAATTCATCGATCTCCAACAAATATCCCTCTTTTATTTTGAACCGATCCGAAGTTTCTCCAAATGTCAAAATTGGGGGACTTTCCGCCTGGGGGACTTTGACGACCACCCTCATTCAAGGCCAGTCAGTGGCGTAATTGGGCCTATTACTGTATTCCGTACCTTGAAGATATACTGCCCGGCAAATATTTAAACCATTTGGCTTTATTCTGTAATATACTTTACATCTACAATCAGAGTTCTCCAAAGTTCGAAGACATAGACAGATGTGACAAATTGAAGGACGATTGTTTGAGAGATTTCCAGAGATATTTCGGTATTGGGGCCATGTTGTATAACATGCATCTTTTTTCTCACGCACCCGAGACCGTGCGTAATTCGGGACCATTTTGGGCTGACAATGCCTTGGTTTTTGAGTCCATGAATATGGAGATTATTCAATCCTTAACATTATTATAAATCTTCACAAGATCCCTCACAAACAAGTTTTTGTAAAATTGTTCATATGATGCTTCAATCCGAGACAAAACTCGCAATTATATTGCTAAAATATTCAAAATGAATCCGAACGTTCTTGGGAGAGGAGACAGGCGAGACAATTTCACAGGACTTACACCGAACGAAGCCCGAAAGCTTTCCGATATGGAGAATCATATTTTGAGTAGTGCAGGATAAAACTGCGAACAATTTGTTGCATTCCAAAAATCTCGAATCGAGTGTATTTCATTCAAATATTCTGAATTTCGTCATCAGACAAAATTTTCAAATTCGACTGTATGCTGCGATGAATTGGGATTCGGAGAAATTACCTCAATAGTTCAATTCAACCACGACGATGTACCAATCACAGGGATTTCTATTAATCCCCTTGAGCGCAAACAGAACTTCACTTCACGGTGACACGTCTAAATATTACGGTAAAAAATATCATGCGTCAAAATATCACAAAAAAATATTATTGACAAAAATATCACAGGCCAAAAATATCACAAATCAAAAATATCACGTGATAAATTATCACGCGTTAGAATATTACGCGTTCGGATTACCTTTATATTTGCACATCTGTTACCGCAAGAAATCAATATATTGATTTTTCACTGGGCGATGGCTGATCACGAGTATTATTCGAGGTGGGCTCCTGAATTGTAAACACGATGACACATTTAGTACTCAATAGTCAGTGCGATAAGTTCATTATGGGTTTAACTTTTATAAGAATAATATTCAACCGCTTCAGTTAATATTCAAATAATCACTCCTTCCAAGGCCATAATAGCGGTCACCTTTAGCAATTTGAAATAATTAAATCCAAAATCGACTTCCAATGCCAACGTTTCGAGTGTTAAATACACTCCTCATCAGGGCAAAATTTATTTAACCATCTGCATATCAAACCAAACCAAAAAATATAAATTTACCAGTCAAAACTATTAACAATGTTACAATATTAATCTTTATCATTATTTAATATTTTTTAATCTTACCAAGAGCATTTTAAGTTGTTATATGCTCAACAGAAAAACTCTTCCAACTCTGCTCTAACCACAAGTTCATGATCAATCTAACCTATAAAATAGCAAATTTTCCACACCAAATTTTATGCAAAGTCTATTCAATTATCATAATGCTAATTAATCAAACTATAATTCAGTCAATAATTAGTCAGATTCAACTTTGTAATCTAAGTTACAGGTAACCCGGTAGCAAACCGGTAGTGCCGGGAATAAACCGGTAGCAGGTTTTGAAATGCAAGGTATCACTAATACATATTTACAGGCTGCTAATAATAATACACTTGTAACACAGAAAGTTAATAATAATTTAGTAGAAAGTTGGTTTTTACAACAATATATACAAAAATGGTGTATGAAAATTTAAAAGTTAAAACTTGTGTAATTCCAAAACTTTATATTATGCCTAAAATTCATAAACCCACATTAGCTTTTCGACCAATTGTTTCCTCTATTAATGGGCCACTTCATGTTTTAGGGAAATTCATCAGTAGAATTTTATCACCACTGCAATCAAATCACATTTCTCATATTAAAAATAGTTTTGAGTTTATCGAGAAAATGAAGGTGGCAGTTATACCACATGATTTTGTTATGACTTCTTTTGATGTTGTTTCATTGTATACAAATGTTCCATTAGAATTATTAGCCGATGCAATAATAAAAAGGAAAGATGAAATTAAAAGTTCACTTCCATATAATGAGATTATTAAAGGGATAGATATAGTGATGAATAATACATATTTTTCATTTAATCAGCAGTATTATAAGCAGATTTTTGGGCTTCCAATGGGTTCCCCTTTGGCACCCATTTGTGCTGATATTGTTATGGCAATGTTAGAAGAGTCAATTTTACAAAAATTAGAATTTTAAGTGCCGTTTTTCTTTCGTTATGTTGATGATATTTTCACTTGTATCCTAAAAAACCAGATTCATCACACATTACAACTATTTAACAGTTATCATCAAAGATTAAAGTTCACTTATGAAGTTGAACAAAATAATTGTTTGCCGTTTTTAGATGTTTTAGTAATTAGAGATGAGAATAGACAGAATTTTAATTGGTATCACAAACCAATATGATCTGGGAGAATGTTGAATTATAATTCTATGCTTCCCATGACACAAAAACGTGCAGTAATCACTAATTTAACCGACAGAGTTTTAAAAATTTCTGATAAAAAATTTTGGAACGAAAATTTATTATTTATTAAAAAAACATTGATTTTTAATGATTATCCGATTACTTTTATAACTGAAATAATTAATAGCAGATCACAATTGATTAATAATAGTACAAGTTCAAGAAAAGACAAAGATATAATTGAATATAAAAAGACCTTAGTAGTTCCATTCTCTTCAAAATTGACAACAAAACTAAAACAAACTAGTGCAAATTTTGGTATCAAAGTTATTTCAACAATTAAAAATTAATTAGGAGCAGCTTTTAAGAGAACCAAAGATAAAGTGCAGAATAAATTTAAATCAAGTGTTGTTTATAAAATTCCTTCCAAAGAATGTGATAAATTGTATATTGGTCAAACTAAAAGATATTTTGAAGAGAGATTAAAAGAACACAAGCGTAGTGAAAAGAATCCAGAATTTATCGTTCAGGTCTTTCAGATCATGTTAAAAAAGCTAAACACAATTTTGATTTTGAACATTCGTCAATTTTAGGACCTACGAATACTGGTGATAATCTTAATATTTTAGAAATGTTTTATATGAAAAAGTATAATGAAAAAACAGTTAATTTTATTAATGACAGCAAAAAATTAGGAAACACATATGATCAATTGATTAGTTTATCTAATAACTAAATTTTTTTTTTTAATAATAAGGTTGTTACATTACAAATTTGTTTATTATAAGTAGTTGCAATAATGGATGCGTTTAAAAATTAGATTCTCATTTGAAAATTAGTTTGAATTGTAAAGTAGTGATTAAAATCAACACCAGATGGCAGCAATAATTGTTTACCACATAGAAATTACTGTGAACATTTTTAACAGAACATTGTAAACTAGCCTCTTATTATGACAGTTGATGATGATTGGTACGTTAAAAAATTTTGCTCCTTTTATTTTTATTATTTATAACAAATTATTGATCTGTAACTTAGATTACACAGTTGAATCTGACTAATTATTGACTGAATTATAGTTTGATTGATTAGCATTATGATAATTGAATAGACTTTGCATACAATTTGGTATGGAAATTTTGCTATTTTGTAGGTTAGATTGATCATGAACTTGTTGTGATTAGAGCAGAGTTGGAAGAGTTTTTCTGTTAAGCATATATCAACTTAAAATGCTCTAGGTATGGCTAAAAAATGTTAAATAATGATAAAGATTAATATTGTAATATTGTTGATAGTTTTGACTGGTTAATTAATATTTTTTGGTTTGATTTGATATACAGATGGTTAAATAAATTTTGCCCTGATGAGGAGTGTATTTAACAATCGAAACGTTGGCATTGGAAGTACATTTTGGATTTAATTATTTCAAATTGCTAAAGGTGACCGCTATTATGGCCTTGGAAGGAGTGATTGTTTGGGGTTTAACTTTTATTTTAAGTAAAAAATATATCTAATATCAATATCTCTTAGTGTGCGCTTGTGAATGTTAATGTTTAATTTACTATTGTTTATTTAATATTCTGATTGGATGTACTGGAAGTTATTACTGTATACTGGATAGTTCCTCTTTTTGGTATCTTTTCTGAAAATATATAATTTTTACATTGTTTATTTCTCATTACCACATTTCGGGGATATTTTGTCGTGTGATATTTTAACGTGTGATATTTTGACGTGATATTATGACGTGTGATATTTAGACATGTAACCGAACCCGGGCTACCCGGCTACGATTTCTGTAAAATAACGATTTCTGTAGAGTAAAATAGGGATAAAATTTTTGACGGAAGTAGCGGGAACACAAACAGTCAAATCATTACTGCGGATAAGCTGAGGAGGCCAGCAATAAAAATATGTATTCCTGATAGAATTTATGTAATTCAACTCCCAAATGTATGGGAAACCGACCAAAGACTTCATGAATTCGTGGAAAAGAATAACAATAAATAACTACCTGTTAATGAGATACTGACTAGACACAAGTGTTATCATACAAATGTGGAGAATTTTTCTGAATCAAGAATTATCGAAATCAGGAATGATTCCCAAAGACGATTTTATAGTTTTGGTCTCTTCGAATTTATGGAGAATCGAAATACTGTCCATTATTTTCGGCATTGTTTCGTTGTCAATGCAATTGGTGAAATGATTATTGAATTTCAAGGAATGAAATATTATTCAAAAATCAATCTATATATGCCTTAATAAATTCCAGGACAAGATCGTAATATTATTTGTACTGAGGTTCTATCATATCTTGTCTATGTATCGTGGCGACCGCATAGCGGTCGACTCCGGCTAGTCTATACAAAACATGGAATAAAGAATACCGAGAATTTTAGTCTACAGTGGTCCACAGTGGTGGCCATTTGACGTTTTGTCGTTAGCCTACCAGTGACGGAGGTAGAGTGAAGATCTGGATGCATTCTCCAAGTGCAACTCAATAGAGAGATTAAAGTTAATAAGAAATTCAGAGTGTTATTATTGAATATTACCCCTAAGCTCCAATAATGATACGTCGGAGTTCATTCATTGAAATCCGTTGAAACATGGAAATAAACCAAGAGAATTAGATCGTTCTGTAAATATAACTCACATTTTTTGCTAATGGACAATAAACATTTTACAATAATTAAACGAAAAATCAATTTGTGAATATACGCAATGAATAAAACCTCTCCCGTTTCTTAGACCGGCATAAATTGACGATCGAAATTTCCGTTCATTAATTGACATGTATCGCTTGACAGTCAAATATTCACTATCATCCGTAGCTGGCAATTGGTTCAGGGTGAACGTCGATATCAATATTTACTTTGCAATTAATGAAATGATATAAAAGACATCATACTACAATGTTTTGGTGATATTCTGGGACGAATTCATTACTATTACAGCGATTTTTTCGAAAATTTTCTATTGACGAAGTATGGCGATTGAATTTTCATTTGTTGAGATCTGCACTTACCTGGCCATCACCAGGCCCACTACCCGCAAGACCTCTTAGATGCCAGAAAAAAATCCGCATCAATCACAGACTCATCCCTAAAGTAGAAAAGAACTCTCGGTTTTGCCCCAATACTCCAGAGATTACATATAATAATCCTTAAAGTTGAAAAATAATTCTCGGTTTTCCCCAAGACCTTAAAAATAACATAGAATAATCCATAAAGTTGAAAAATAACTCTCGGTCTTGCCCCAATACCTCAAAGAGAACAGGATAATTCTTAAAATTAAAAAATAATTCTCGGTTTTGCCCCCAAAACCCTAAAGAAAACGTAGACTCATCCCTAAAGTTGAAAAAGAACTCTCGGTTTTCTCCCAAAACCCTAAAGAAAACGTAGACACATCCCTAAAGTTGAGAAAGAACTCTCGGTTTTCTCCCAAGACCCTAAAGAAAGCCTAGACCAATCTCTAAAGTTGAAAAATCACTCTCGGTTTTACCCCAATACCTCAGAGATAACATAGAATAATCCTAAAAGTTAAAAAATAACACTCGGTTTTGCCCCAATACCTCAGAGATGATATAGAATAATCTTTAAAGTTAATAAATAACTCCCGCTTTTGCCCCCAAAAACGTAAAGAAAGCCTAGACTCATCCCTAAAATTGAAAAATAACTCTAGGTTTTGCCCCAATAATTCAAATATAGGATAGAATAATCCCTAAAGTTGAAAAATAACTCTCGGTTTTGCCCCCAAAACCCTAAAGAAAGCCTAGACTCATCCTTAAAGAGACTTCAAAAACAACTCTCGGTTTTGTCTCCAAACAACTCTCAGTTTTGTCTCCAAAACCAAAACCTTAGAAACCATAAACTAATCCCGAAAGTTACAAAATAACTATCTGTTTTGCCCTAAGACCCTAAAGAAAGCCTAGACTCATCCCGAAAGTTGGAAAATAATTCTCGGTTTTGCCCCTGAGACACTAAGGAAAACGTAGACTCATCCCTAAAGTTGAAAAAGAACTCTCGGTTTTGCTCCCAAAAAACTAAAGAAAGCCTAGACTCATCCCTAAAGTTGAAAAATAACTCTAGGTTTTGCCCCAATACATCAAAGATAACACAGAATAATCCCTAAAGTTAAAAAAATCCTGGTTGGCTGTATCGCTGATACAGCCGTAAGTTTTGCGTGGATACGTCTATGTTACGTTGATGCTCGGGAAATTAGAAAATTAAACGGTCTTAAGGGAGCACTTTTTAATGTGTGAGAACTGCCTGAGAATGTTTGTTTACATGTTGTGACGTAATTTCCAAGGTTCACGGAACCCCTCGGTCCAATACGCAGCCCTCTGGCACTCACGTAGAAACTAAAACGACAAAAAGTTGAGCGCCAGATCGTTTTTACCAGAACGACCACTGCAACGAAAGAAACAAAATCAAATTAGCCCTAAGCTCGAAACGGTCTCCCACTAGCTCCAGACGAAGAGACGTGTATCGGTTCCTGAAAGAGCTCAGACTAGAGATGTGACTAGGTGAACAAAACAAATAAATTAAACTCAGAATTGCGGTCGAAAAATCACAATATTTAATCAGAATTAAATTACTCGATACAAATAAACCAAATCAATTTCTTTGGAAAACCCCCTTTGGTTGTTTCGATCGATCAACGATCATGAGGCTTCGATAGTTACTGATTCTACAATTGTCCAAGGAATAAAAGATTCTGATAGGAAAATAAAGAAGTAATATACTTAGTCAATTTAGTCAAAAACAAAAAACAAATTCCGATAGTTAAATTGAAAGATCTAACCACCCCAAAAGTCAAGAATAACCAATGTCAAAAATAAAAAAATAAAACCAGAATCGACATGTCGTCAACAATAATCATGTAGATTGAACAACACTGAACGATCGAAACCCAAGAATTTGTCTACGTGACAAGTAAGCTGGCTGTCCGAAACAAATATGAAAACTCAAGACAACGGCCAGCGAAAAGAAGCAAGGTCACGAGACACACAGTAACCCACGTTCAATGTCCTTCGAAACTATCCAAGTTCAATACCATCCAACGAGTGACTTGGTAGATACTCCAGGCTCTATCGAATTCAAATGGGAATTGACGTTCATGCCAATTATCCCTCGATGTCCCTCGTAGTCCAACAAGTCCTCCAATCATTGAGCATGTGATTTCGTACAAAATTCAAATACAAAACAAAATAATCAGTCATACAAAATTGACTCTAAAAAAAAATGACTCTCGTTGAATGGTAGGTTTGACTTCAAGTCTGGTGGCAACCAATCTAAAACCCCAAAAACCACGCGAATGTCTACAAAAACCATGAAATGATTTGTAACGAAAATAACACGTTACAACTAACCCCTTCCAGACCGAACGTGGTGACTAACTTTGTAAGGGTTTCAACACTAAAATTAATCCCCCAGATGAGAATTGTACGCCCCCAAACAACAGAGTCCGAATCACAAAACAAAAACAAACAAAATCAAAATCATACAAAATCATGAATCAATCCGAAATGCTAAAGACCTGAATCACTCTTCCAAAGCATGATACAATCAATTCATCCTCATTATTCCACACAAAAATTTAACGAAGTTTCCGTCAAAATTATCATCACAACATGGCATCGAAAACCCTTCTGAACAGTGACGCAGCGACGCTCATCACGTCGAATCCCGCTAATCACGAATGATTTTTCAGATTCCCGAAACCTATTGTAATGCAAAAAAAACTGAAACAAAAACAGCACCTATTTCCGCAAAGAAAAAAAAACAAATATTTCCGGCTTCGGCCTAACTACGAAAATTTTCTTAACGAATCCAAAATTTCGATCGAAATGACGAAAGCCTCACGAGTCCGTCAGTTTCGGCAATCAAACCTACGCTCAACCACCTCACTATTGATGTCAACATCTTCAGACGCACGCGACGAACATCCGGCACGCGATCTAGACACAGTTCCATATCCACAAAACAAAATTTCTCGAATTTTCATCTCAATTTTTGGTTTCCCTGACTTCTTACCGTCAAGGGGAACCCAATGTCTTAAATGTAGTAGTCGGAAAACCCACGTGACGTAAAAAACGCAGTCTCCCCAGTCCCGCTCGCACTTGAGAAACACACGAAGTATGTGAGTGAAAAAAAAAAATAAAAAATTTCTCATCGTGAGTAAATAACGAACAACGCGAGATCTCAAGTCCGATAACCTAACCTCTTCTCATTGAAAAGTGGTCGAAACATTGTCTAGACCCCACGCTATCCAAGACTGAAACAAATCACGATCTCAAAAATTCAATCGCAGTGCTGAGCCAAAAAGACTCGAAACTGATAATCTTATTCATCTGCAATCGAAACCGGCGAACCTGAATTCAACGTCCCAAGACTCGAATAAGGAAAATGATTTCCCCGACCGATCAGCTATCACTCGTCAGTGTCGCTATCATAAATCAGTCTAACTTCGCAAAATTCTCGACACCCGAATGATGCGGAACCATCAGGCGTCAGCCCGATTCGAGGTACCCCTTCCACATCTCACATCCCAAAACCAAAAGTGTCGCAGAAAATATTCCTCCCCTCGCCCTATTTGCCAGTTAACAAATTCCACAATCGAGGAAATACCCAACAAAACCAAATTCTCATTTCAATCAATTAGGTCGCTACTGAACACGAGTTCTTAATGCACCTGGATCTACAATCGCATCAATCAGCCCATCCGCGCGAGATCAGCAGACCAATGACAAAAGATCCGACAAACTTAACTGACAAACTCCGAAAACAATCTCGAATTCATCAAATCCAAAATCATTAACTGAATCCACCAACGTCTTTAAAATGATGCGGCGCCCGTAATGCCAGAATCGCAAAATGACAAAACAAAACTAATTTCTGTTCCATTAAATGGTTGACGCGGCCTAATGTCCTTGAATTCTCCTGACGCACGCCGAACGGTCCGGGTAATTGACCGCCCTGAATCCGAGATTTCATGTCACCCTACCGTCATAAAACGATCGACCTGACGATCCTCTCTTTTCTCAACAACCGTAACTCAACAAAATCGATTTTATTAAAATCCACCGATACTCGGACAGAACAGAAAGTTCGAAACATTCGATCACCAGAGACTACTGTATTAATTTCTCTTACTCGTAAACTCAGATCCATTTAAGTCATCATAAATGTGCGAGCATCAGAAGTCTTTCTCAAAACATCGTCTCCGTAATACGAAGCAATACAGCGATTTAAAAAAAACTCAATCTCTCGACAAAATTCCAAAACAAACCAACGTAGATGATCGAAAGTTCGAATATTCTCCAGAAAATATCGCATCTTAATCCCGTCCCAAATTCATCACGAGATATAGCGAGTTTCTACCGAAGAATATTTATGCTGTAATTGAGTCACGAACAAAACGCAAAATGAAAGCAAAATTTAACCGAATTCCTAACAAATGACAGCCTGATCCGCAAAAACCATTATTTCGTGTCGCAAATGTCAATCCGAAAATCGACTCCAAAAAAAAAGAACATTCAAAATCACACCCACGACCGAGAAAACCAACTAATCATGACCTCAAAATCCCGCAACAAACGCCATAGACATTGAACACAATTGGCATAAAGTCCACGAAACTTCGAAGAAATCAGCTCGATTGACTCAAATCTGAGTGATCCTAACTAAACGTAAATAATCCTTCTATATTGCACAAGTCAAACCGCAGCGATTATTCAAAAATCACAACACGAAACCTTAAACGGAAATTGAATCAATTCCCACCGAAATAGTCGTTAAGTCGCAGTCAAGGGGTATTCCTTCCCTCCTAATACAGGTGAATGACACGCAACTACACCACTGGCCAAAGCCATAAGGAAAAAAACTGAAATGATCAAACACAATCGGACTCAATCACGGAACAAAATGACTTCTGTTGGTGATACCTAAATTGATCCGAGCAAATAACTCAAAACAAAGTCAAAACAGATCAGCTCAAGTTATAATTTCTCCAGTTATAAAATAAAAACTCTCATTCGAAAAGAAAACAAAATACCTAGTTAGATAATAACAATAACATAAAACAAAACAAAAAAAAATCATACATAATACTCAAAAATTCCGAAATCTCAAGAATCGCATAAATCACGTGATACTGGAAATACCAGATAATTCCACGAAACCCGATGAATCGTCTACTAGATACGGTGAATGTACGCTGAACGTAACCAAAATACAGACCGGATCCTCAATGACAACAAACCAACGTCATCCAATGATAAGATCTGCATTCACCGAGACAAAACAGACCAAAAGACTCATCTAATCCATGTCACGAGACAACTCAGTCCATGTCCCGAGACAATAAAATGGAATCACGAATTAGCTCAACAAACGATACAATAATTCGCGAAACCGGATCAAAACACAAAATTCAGATATCAAACAAAAATTCCAATATCAAACAAAATTCATATATCAGACAAAATCCTGTTCAAAAACTCAAAAATCAAAATTCTCAAAAAGCGCAAAAATTCCGAAATACCGTCGAAACAAACCCACGGCACAGTAAAACCGCGGTCACGAAAACTGAAACTCGAATTAAATCTAGAAGAATAACGAGAGAGTCCACAACCAAAAGACCCCAAAGTCATCCGATAATAAGAAAACGTGAATTCCAACTCGAAATATGATGGAATAAAAAAAAAACGTGAATAAATCTGTTAATTACGCAAGAAAAATCTCTCCGGTAAACGAAACCATAAAAAAACAAAATGCGCAAAAAAATCCGTTTGCTGCCACGTTGCGCCAAAAGCTGACAAACGTGGGTCAGAAACCGTTGGCGGCCCCACGTTGGGCGCCTAAAAGGGACCACACGTGGGTCAAATAAATCGAATTAAATCCGTGAAACCGCGTGGGCCCCACGTTGGGCGCCAAAAAGCGATGACGTAATTTCCAAGGTTCACGGAACCCCTCGGTCCAATACGCAGCCCTCTGGCACTCACGTAGAAACTAAAACGACAAAAAGTTGAGCGCCAGATCGTTTTTACCAGAACGACCACTGGAACGAAAGAAACAAAATCAAACTAGCCCTAAGCTCGAAACGGTCTCCCACTAGCTCCAGACGAAGAGACGTGTATCGGTTCCTGAAAGAGTTTAGACTAGAGATGTGACTAGGTGAACAAAACAAATAAATTAAACTCAGAATGGCGGTGGAAAAATCACAATATTTAATCAGAATTAAATTACTCGATACAAATAAACCAAATCAATTTCTTTGGAAAACCCCCTTTGGTTGTTTCGATCGATCAACGATCATGAGGCTTCGATAGTTACTGATTCTACAATTGTCCAAGGAATAAAAGATTCTGATAGGAAAATAAAGAAGTAATATACTTAGTCAATTTAGTCAAAAACAAAAAAAAAATTCCGATAGTTAAATTGAAAGATCTAACCACCCCAAAAGTCAAGAATAACCAATGTCAAAAAGAAAAAAAGAAAACCAGAATCGACATGTCGTCAACAATAATCATGTAGATTGAACAACACTGAACGATCGAAACTCAAGAATTTGTCTCCGTGACAAGTAAGCTGGCTGTCCGAAACAAATATGAAAACTCAAGACAACGGCCAGCGAAACGAAGCAAGGTCACGAGACACACAGTAACCCACGTTCAATGTCCTTCGAAACTATCCAAGTTAAATACCATCCAACGAGAGTCCAATCGTAACCGAAATTAAATACTTCAAAATCTCCAGGGTTACGATACCTCAATGGTTCACCGAATGGATGAATCTGACGTACAAAATTTGGAACCAAAATAAAAACAAAAAAAATGAAATCAAAATTCTAAAATTCCGAACGAACTAATACTTCTAACGAATGAGAGTTTTTAACGAAAACAACATAACGAAAAGATTCAAAGGAAAACTGTTCACTGGGCGGACAAAATCTCGTCACATATCAAACAGAGTCATTCAAAGGCGTGCGAAACGCCGAACATTTTGACTCGATTTCGCCCTCACAAAATACCAAAATGTTTAATCACCACGCTCACCGATGTCCGGACGAAAATCCCAAAGAACTTCCGGCTGCATGGCAGGTCTCAAAACGTCCCAGTGACTTCCAGAAATTCCAAGGAAACCCGAAGAAATACCCAAAGGACGCCAAAGCCCAACCTGGCTTCTGAAATGGCGTCGGACACAACAAATTTCGCCAGGCGTGCGAAACACTTGCACGCCCTCACCACCAGAACAGAAGTGATCGCTCGACTATGACAGGTGTCGACGCGATCATCAATTGCGCGGCAATTAATTTCATTGGCCCCCACAATACGACCATTACTCTCAATTATGATTGGACCCAAAATCTCACGCCTGCGCGCTACTAACTTTGCGCCTGCGCATGACCAAATCAGTTGAATAAATTAATTATTCCAACTAGACCATAATTCCAATTACAATTCAAATAATGTCATCAAATCATAAATAGTCTTGAAGCCCTTCCGGCTACCTCCAATCATTTAATTGATCTTGAATCAATAAATCATAGTATTTCATCGGCACGTCCAGGCCTCGATGATGTAGCAGTCCCTCTCTAATGTAGACTCGTCATTCGTTCATCTGTTCTGCAATGAAGGTCCTCTCAGCGCCATACTCTCACGGTGAACGTTCGAAGCTTTACGTGACTTGGTAGATACTCCAGGTTCTATCGAATTCAAATGGGAATTGACATTCATGCCAATTATCCCTCGATATCCCTCGTAGTCCAACAAGTCCTCCAATCATTGAGCGTGTGATTTCGTACAAAATTCAAATACAAACCAAAATAATCAGTCATACAAAATTAACTCTAAAAAAAATGACTTTCGTTGAATGGTAGGTTTGACTTCAAGTCTGGTGGCAACCAATCTAAAACCCCAAAAACCACGCGAAGGTCTACAAAAACCATGAAATGATTTGTAACGGAAATAACACGTTACAATGTACAGTAGGACTGGCGGGATTGTTCCACTGAGAGGAGTATGGGACAATGAGGGCTCGATGCATAACCTACAATTCCAAGTGGAACTCTTTCGCCAGTTCTACTCTATCTCTGTTCTACTCATCACCACGTGAAACGTATTATAAACGTCGTTTCAACCCAAGTCCACGTTTAATGAGAGTTGGTAAAGTGAATTCCGTACTTACCGACTTATTTTCCCTATACGCCAACAGATGGCGTTAGTAAATATGTACCTATGCACAAAATTCCCCTCAAAACGAAAACATCGACGTATCCACGTCAAAGATAAGTCTCGGTTTTGCCCCCAAAACCTTAAAGAAAGCCTAGACTCATCCCTAAAGAAACTTCAATAACAGCTCTCGGTTTTTTTTCCAAATAACTCTCGGTTTTGTCTCCAAAACCAAAACCATAGAAACCATAAACTCATCCCGAAAGTAACAAAATAACGCTCGGTTTTGCCCCAAGTCCCTAAAGAAAGCCTAGACTCATCCCTAAAGTTGAAAAAGAACTCTCGGTTTTCCACCAAGACGTTAAGGAAACCGTAGAACCATCCATAAAGTTAAAAACTATCTCTCGGTTTTGTCCCCAAGACCTCAGATAAAACATAGACTCATTCCTAAAATTAAAAAATAACTCTCGGTTTTGTCCCAATACCTCAGAGATAACATAGAATAATCCTTAAAGTTGAAAAATAACTCGGTTTTACCCACAAGACCCTAAAGATAACCTAGACTGATCCCTAAAGTGGAAAAAGAACTCTCGGTTTTCCCCCAAAACCCTAAAGAAAGCCTAGACTCATGGCGAAATTAAAAAAAAAACTCTCCGTTTTGCCCCCAAGACCATTAAGAAAACCTAGACTCATCCCTAAAGTTGAAAAATCAGGCCAGGTCGCGCGCTTCGCGCGCTCCCTCTTTAGGGTGTGACCGGTAAGGGTTGGTGGAATTGGATGTGACCCATTATGGGTCGCACCAATAACTTCCCGACCATTTGTTTTTTCTTTCATTAATTTTTTTATTATGTATTTATTCAATCTTTTTCTCACATTTCTCCGAGGAAATACCCATCGAAGACAAGAAAATCCGTGCGCGTGCTCGCACTCACACACATTCCCATGCACACACATCGCCGTATTCCGCATCGAGAAAAGATGTAATTTATCAGAAAAGTAAAATTGTTTCTTGAATGTATATCGATTTCGAAAAAAGCTAGTGAACTGCTGATTAAATGTCTTCCAGTATTCCANCATACACACATCCACACATGCAGACAGGTACCTGAAAAGAGTCAGAAGTGGTTCCAAAGGTCATGAAACGTGGAGAAATGCTTAAATTTCCACATTCGATTTTCGGGGTTATTACAATAACTTCCTCCCTTCGGGTCGGGAAGTTAAAAAGAACTCTCGGTTTTGTCCCCAAGACCTCAGAGAAAATATAGCCTGTGACGAAATTCCAGGCGAATTCGTCACCTGCGGAATTCTAGGGTATTTATGTATAGAAAGTGAGAGAGAGAGAGTAAAAATTTATAAACCGTTACCTTTTCTTCGCGATAAAAATCTATACGAAAGATTAGAGCTACCTGCTACCTTAACTCTACTTCAGAGCTACCTTAAGTTCGGAGAACTACTTAAATTAGTTACCTATCGCGTGAATCTCTAAATGTTTAGAATATTGGTCATTAAATAACTTCATTAAATAAACCAGATATTTTGCAGATATTTCTTTTATTTTAGTCCGTTTTGTTGAGGTAAAGTTTAATAATTTTGAGATGTTCCTACGTAAATTCGGTTAAGGATCAGGATATCACCATGGAATATTTGGCCAAGATAATGTGCTACCCAGTGTTTCCTGTAACCCTTTTGGTCGAGTTGAAATGATTGCGCTCCCTTGAGCAAGAATGTTAGGACTTTCAGTTGGAAGGCCGTGGAGACGATTGCCCAGTCGCCGAAACGGATCGCCATTGGGCTTTTAGTTTAGTTAAGTTTGCGTTTGAGTTTTCGTTGGTAAAGTCCTAATTCCTCTCCGGAGAGTGCCCTCTGTAGATAAGCTACCTTATTCCGATCGTAGATGGAGTGAAGACCCGCTCGGCCATCTCGATTTCGCGTTGAGTTCAAGTCATTACAGTTTTGTTCAGTNGATTGCCCAGTCGTCGAAACGGATCGCCATTGGGCTTTTAGTTTAGTTAAGTTTGCGTTTGAGTTTTCGTTGGTAAAGTCCTAATTCCTCTCCGGAGAGTGCCCTCTGTAGATAAGCTACCGTATTCCGGTCGTAGATGGAGTGAAGACCCGCTCGGCCATCTCGATTTCGCGTTGAGTTCAAGTCATTACAGTTTTGTTCAGTTGAAATAATTAGAATCAATTATATAAAAATTCAAATTTAAACCTTTAAATACTTCGCGCGTAATTACCCTGGGAATCGATAGTTCGCGTCTCCGGCTCTGTACGGGGCTAGTCTCCCGCAGACTCCCCACCACTATGCAACAGGCCCGAGCGGACACACGCGAGAGTCGCCATTAGAGTATACGCCCGGACGACCAAGAGTGAGGTACAACTCGATTTAGCTCCCTGAATAAGTTCTCTTTTGAGGTAATTATCGAAGCCCCGTGACCAAAATTCCGCCGAATTCAACGCTCCAGACTGTGATAAGTACTCGTGTACTTATTTAGAAGTGATTAAAAGTGAAATAGTGCGGTTTTTCGGTAGAGCAGTTGGACCACGCGGAATGGCGTCGCTACCTCTCGGAATGATGCCAACACCGATACTCATGGTTTGAAGGGTAGAAAACCCTCCAAACAAACCCAAATGCTCCCTGGAAGCTACCTGAAATTATTTAAATGATAATTACGCTACCTGAATAAATTCAAATAGTAATAATGCTACCTACCGTAACTTTTGGGCTAAATTTCATGCTTTATGCGTCTCGCTACGGCGATTGATGCAACTCGCTACCTGCTTCATTGCTACCTTTTTGCTTGCTACTTTTTCTCGCTCTCTTTACGTAATTATTCTACGCTACCTATTTCTTTATATTTCTCCGACTCACAAGAGTTCTGGAGGAAAAATGATGGTACCTGAATTGCTCTTAAGCTACCTTTTACGCGTTTGTATGCTCTCTAGCGTTCGTTGAGTTTTGGATTCCGGTTGGCCATGGGGACGCTATCTTTTAGTTATCTTTACTTTATGGTTGGAATCCAGAACAAGAAAATTATCTAAGCTCTCTTCCATTCAGGAATCAGCTACCTATTATTTTGGAAATTATTGGAGACCATAAGCTACCTATTTTCATGGAGAAAACCTCCATTTCCGGGTTAGAAATGCTCCCTTCCGGTAAATCAGCCACGTGGCTGATTCAAGCTCCCTAGCTCATTTTGCTACCTTTTCGGTGGATGAGATCTCCGATTTCAATGCGTTACAAATGGCGTAAGAATTAAATAAACCATTACAAAGGCGCTCCAGAATTCGAAACTCGATTATTACAGTTGAAAATAAGAAAAATTAGTTCCTTTTCGTAAGCTCTCTCTTTATTCCGCGTAGATACCTCATCTGTTCTCTCTCGCACGTACGCTACCTTCCTATGGTCTCTCTCTTTCGGATTCGTGTTCCCCTCGTGGTCAAAACCTTTGCTTCTCTCTATCAACTTTGCATTGGGATCGCTTTCTTTTTCATACTTAAAATTATTATTCGCATCTTTCGAGTCTTTTGGAGGTGAATGGATCATTTCAGAGTATTTAAAATTATTTTAAGTCACATTGATGTAATTTTGTATTTGTACGAATTTACGATTTTGTATTAATATCGGCAATAGTGAAACACGTCAGTACAATTATGTTTATTATTCAATATCGACCTTACCTATCCCGTTTATAATTTAAGAAATTGGTTTATTGGTTTCTCAATCGATGATTGTCTTTGTTAATTGATGTTCTCGTCCACGAATCCACCCCTCTCTCCACGACCCGCACACTGAGCAGCCGAGTAAATCCCGTACCCTCGTAATCCACATTTCTGCGTATGGTTTGCGATATGTTTCTTGTCGTTATTGGATTTTTGGGGACATTCAGTATTTAGTTTTAAGAAAATACGGTTCCGTTTGCGGTTTGTCGATTCCGCGTTGCTAAAAATCGGCTGGCGCCCTAATTACACGAAGTAAGGATTGGATGAGCGGCTGATTGTTCCCGTAGTCCAGTTTTAGCGTTCGGGTTTTTGGCGTTTCAGACTTGTAGGATTACGAGAACGAAGGTAATGAGTTGGCCGTGTTTGGATAATCGAGACTTCTCGGTTAGGGTTTATTGAGTATTTGTTGAGGCCAAAGAAAAATCGTTACAAGACTCATCCCTAAAGTTGAAAAATAACTCTCGGTTTTGTCCCCAAGTGTTATTTTGTAACTTTCGGGATGAGTCTATGGTTTCTTTATGGTTTTGGGGGAAAACCGAGAGTTCTTTCTCGACTTTAGGAATGTTCTAATGTAAGATGAAAGGATGTTTTTCAACTTTTTCTCCCTCCCTATTTATCGCTCACTTCGAATCACTATTTGACGCCAACTTCGCCTGATCTACCGGTTTCGTAAAGGAACCCTCCGGCCTTAATCATAAGGAAGCTGTTCTTTTCAATTTATTTGTTGTTTCACAAGATAGAAAATTCTCTCCATTATTAATTGAAGGAAAATAAACAGTTCTACTCCATATTCATTGTTTTTACTGACTATTGATCATTCATTTAGATTTTAGATTTAGTTTGTTTCTGCCATTCAATTTGTTCTTTGATTTTCTATGGGGATTGCATTTTTTGGTACGATGGATTAATTTCCGTTCAGAGACAACCGAACAAAACGTTCGGATATAAAAATTTTGTAAAAATGTTCCTCGCATCTCACCGTAACCTAATGCAGACCATTAGCCCCACCAAACTGAAATCTGTCATTACTCGAAGAAAAATACATATTTTGTTCTCAAATTCAATTATCCACGGGGCACTCATGATTTCTAGAAATTGAATTGAATTAATCTATGCGTTTACTGGTGGAGGATCAGTTTGATCAGGAAGATGAGTTGGAGGACAGGATTTGAGGTACTGGATGTGAGTAGAGCCTGCCAGCTGCCCTTGCTCAAGCATCCGCCAGGTCCACCACATTGAGACTTAACCCCCGAGTGATGTTAAATGGCCCCATTTGTCGCTTGGCGAACTTCGCAGTCTTATTGTGGGCTGCGTTCGGTGCTTCCGATACACCAAATCGCCTTCATTGTACTCCGGGATCCGACGAGAGAGCGATTATAGTATCTCGCCTGTTATCTGGAAGCCTGAGAGATCCTCTTGATGGCCAAGTCCCGTAGTTCCACCATTTTCATCATTCGCTCGAGTTGTTGCTGCCTCTGAGGAGCATCCATCAGAATTCCTTCCGCTCCTAGCCTCTTCAGAGTGTGTGCTAGGTGTGAGTCTCGTCCTATGTTTAGATAGGTTAGTAGTTATATAATGCCGTTTCTGGGGCAAGGTTTTTAGCGTCGACCTGGTCGTTGGGGACCAGTAGGGGGGTCAGATGAAAGTGGGTGGGTGGGTGGTTGATTAATTCGCGAGGTCGCGGTTTAATTCACAGTTTGATTAATTAATTCGCGGTTTTTTCCCTCGAAGTGATGAAAGTGTTGATTAATCCGTGGGGTCGCGGTTTAATTCGCGCTTTGATTCGCGCGGTCGCGGTTTAATCCGCGGTTTGATTAATTAATTCACGGTTTTTTCCGTCGAAGTAATGGAAGGGTTCTTTAATTCGCTGGTTAATCAATTTAATTCGCGGTTTTGTGTTACAAAGGACCTTCTCGGTGACCTAGTCAATCTAACCCGCGATGGGGTGAGTGAAGGGGTTAATTAATTCGCAGGTCGCGGTTTGATTTGCAGATTAATTGCGCAAATCATGGCTAAATTCGAGGATCGATTGATTAATTAATCAATTAGTGTACCCAAACTTCTCAGTACACTGCCGCGAGGGGTGAAAGGGTTAACTAATTCGCTGCCGTAGAAATCATAGAAGGGGCTCCTCTTCTTCTTCAAACATTGACACCTGGCTCCACTTGACACGTCTGAACTTGAGTTTTCCGGTACTTTCTCGTTTGCCGCCCCCCTTCGTGTGAAAATGTTGTTGATAACGATATCAATAGATAAATATTTATTTTAAAAAGAAGAGGAGGGAGTATGTATACACGCAAAGAATTTTTGCCTGAACATAAGATTATCAGTCCTTTGATGGTTACCGCTCGTAGAAACAAACGTTATTAATAATAATGTAAAAAATTATTTATTGAAAACAGAAAGGTTTAAGAGTGGGGGATTTATGTATATAACCGAAAAAATTCCCGCACATATCATCAGTTCATCTTGTCGCTCTCCATGAAGGACAGCTTCAAACGACGGGAATTAAAGAAACGTTTAGACCTTCTCTTGAAAAACATTCAAAAAGTGAAACAAGTCATACAGTACCGATGTGACATCAAAATACTCTGCTCCAATCTGCAGAAGACTCGAATTTAAGCTTAATTATCATACCCACGTGAAAACAAAAAAATCATTATGAATTTCAACAAAATCAACATTGTGGCGCAAATGAAAAATCTTCCTCTTATCAAACTGGCGGATCTGGAAGCTGGAGCATTTTATATCATCACTGCAGCTCGCAATGTGGAGACAAAGTTTGGAGTTGGTGTTATTCTTCATCTCTCAGATACTCACACAGTTTTCGTGAATAATCGACTGGCCAAGTATTTCGCTGAAAATCCCGCTGAAAAGCAGATGAAGCAGATTTCAATGTGATGAATAGTATTGCAGAGTTCAAAGAACTTCTCTTAGTGAAAATATCTGAATTGAAACGCAACTATTTATACACCATCACAGCTGCCTCCAAAGTCAAAACCAAGCATGGAATGAGTGTGATCCTCCATTTGAATAATGCTTATTCAGTTTTCCTCAACCGAAGGATATCAAAATTTTTCATCGATAATCCTAAAGAATTTGAAGATTTGCTGAATGAAATCAAGAAAGGCGCACCAAAGTTGGAGTATTTGGGTGGTGAATACAACGAAATCAAATTCCATGCAGAGGATGAGGAGATTGTTGCTCAACTTACAAATTAAATAGATCAATATTTTCATTTTTTTCTTTATTAGGAATTTTTTTTTACGCAATGATTTTTTTATGATTATAACTAATGTAATAGTATATAAGAAATACATGAATAAATATAATAATTAAACATATTTTGTTTTTTTTCTTAAGAATTATTACATTTAACACAATCCCTTATCATAGTTGGTGGTCCATCAAAAGTATCACCCTCGGCAGTCTGATAGTGCTCCAAACAACGTCTACATCTTTTGATGTGCCAATCAGCTCTCATAGCATCAGTCAACTTGTCCCAACACTGATCAACATGGCATGCAGCGATGAAACTTATAAATGAATGTGGCAGATATGCAATATCTTCACAATCCATCAAATTTAAATTGTTCAATTTGTAGTAAATATTGAAGGATCGATCTACTGATCGTACTATTCTTTCCTTCATCATCCAGTTTTTGAGTAGCTCCACATTTTTTAAGGCACATGCATTGTTGTCGTCTCTATAACTATGAAATGGACAAGTACGAGATGGTAAATCTTTGAATTTGGCTAGTGATGGACAATCATCGAAAATTTCTTCAATATTAACTACTAACGGTGCTAATACAGGACCAGCAATTTTTTTCAACCACTCTTGTTTCTCTTCACCTTTCACATAAATTCTACCAATATTTTCCCACTTTTGCACTAATTGTCCAACTTGCTCGTATGATCTATTCCCATAGTTCCAGGGTAATCCATGATGATGACGCTCAAGCCACAAAGCTACCCTTCTATACTTCGCTGATAAACTAGAGAATCTCCATGGAGGCTTGAAAAACCAAACGTTAGGGTATCCTACACCAGAATCCAAAACTGTGTATCCGAATTCTTTCACGATGAACTCGTTGGAGAGCGTTTGGAAACCTTGTACGTCCACGAGCACCTCCATCGCAACTGATGAAATATTTCTATCGTGATGAGAATTTATACCCCTCTCGCCCCTCCTCCTCTTTAGATTACTTTTCTTACTCCTCCGCTTATCGGGTTGTAATGTACTACTCGATCGTGCAAAATGAGACAATAAGCAGCTGTTTCCGGAGAAAAACTTATTTTTGTTTCAAACTCCAGGCGGACATCCACAGGTCCAAATTTCAAGGATTCATTTTGTTTAGAGCAATCGATGACTACCAGAGGTGTAATCGCTGCAAATTTTCCTTTTGTCAATAATGGATTATTCGCTTGTTGATCATAAGATGATGATTGAAAGTTTGAATACATGTCATATGGTTGGATATGACATCCATATAACATGGATGACATGGATCAGTATCGAATACTGATTTTTAGTAATGTCTACATCCAAATTTCCGTATGGATAACGTTGGGAATTTAGGAATAATTTCACATCGATGATACTACAATGATCAAAATTGCTAGCATTATTCGTATTTCTATTTTTTCGATCTGTTTGGAAGCCTAGAATGACNGCAAATTGTGCTTTTGTCAATAATGGATTATTCGCTTGTTGATCATAATATGATGATTGAAAGTTTGAATACATGTCATATAGTATCGAATACTGATTTTTAGTCATGTCTACATCCAAATTTCCATATGGATAACGTTGGGAATTTAGGAATAATTTCACATCGATGATACTACAATGATCAAAATTGCTAGCATTATTCGCATTTCTATTTTTTCGATCTGTTTGGAAGCCTAGAATGACATAACGTGGTTTCTCAAGCTGAGTTGCGGTTTTCACCGTCCACACGTGTTTTGTTGTCGCTGGAAGCATTGGATACTCATATAATTCCCATGATCTGAAGCTCATCGATATTGCGGGATCTTTCTGGATGAAATTGAGCAACTCAATCTTCTTAGTATCCGATAATGACACATATGGAACCATCCACTCAATTCTCATAAAATTGATCTTCACATCTTCTTTGGCGATTTGATTCAAAGCATTGTTATCATGGCGAGCTCTGACTAAAACGAACTCATGTTCCACATTGACTATGATTTTCCGATAATCTTCAGCAAATCCCAGCAACATGCCCAATGGGATGGAGATGTCAAAGCAACCATTGCCATCAGTTAAACTCAATTTCTCTTGCACACCCAACCATCCGGCATTTTCCATTGAGATACTTTGATTTGGTGTTAATGACACGAGATTTTTCATGAGAGTAGTAATCCCCACGTTCTTCACTTTATCAATTTCAATAGCATTAATTTCATAGCGGATCTCTTGGAATAGATGACAAATGGCGTTATTCACGAAGCTTGTAGTTGTAGAGATGGCATTGTCCGATTTGAGCAATTTACCCGTGATGTGCAAGTAACTTTTACTTGGTAAAATACAGAGATCTTGATTTTGTACAGTGATGCGAATTTCATCACAATTATCCAGTGCCGTCGAGGTATCTGGCTGATGTGCATGGATCTCATAGTGAGCGATGGAATCTCCAACACCGGAGGGAGTTTGATATTCAGGCTTTCCTCCATGGTATAAAACAGGCGAATAAGATTTTTACTTGATAAAAACGTTTTTTGCACTTTTTCTTATGGCCAGACCGAGACTCTTGAGAAACTTCACGTTCTGAGGTATTCACACCTTGACACCAGCATGTNTTCACGTTCTGAGGTGTTAACCCCTTGAAACAGCATGCGAAGTGATTGAAGCGAGGCATGATTGGGGGCTTTTATAGGAGTAGCCAATCTTACGATTATATACTATGCCCATGATTATACAATAGATTTGATGTGTAGCCTGATGGTAATTGTTTCGCCTCTAAAATTCACCAAGTCCCCGTCTTGATCAACGATTCGGAGTTGTAAATCGGTTATCGTTTTTACAGACACTGGTAAATAAATAATTTGCGATGGTACTTCGACAATTTTATATCCAGGGGGCGCCACAGGAAAAAATTCATTACCTTCGTTCTCGTAATCCGACAAGTCTGAAACGCCAAAAACCCTAATGCTAAAACTGAACTCCGGGAACAATCAGCAACTCATCCAATCCTTACTTCGTGTATTTAGGGCGCCAGCCGATTTTTAGCAACGCGGAATCGCCAAACCGCAAACGGAACGGTATTTTCTTAAAACTAAATACTGATTGTCCCCAAAAATCCAATAACGACAAGAAACATATCGCAAACTATACGCAGAAATGTGGATTACGAGGGTACGGGATTTACTCGGCTACTCAGTGTGCGGGTCGTGGAGAGAGGGGTGGATTCGTGGACGAGAATATCAATTAACAAAGCCAATCATCGATCGAGAAACCAATAAACCAATGTCTTAAATTCTAAACGGGATAGGTAAGGTCGATATTGAATAATAAACACAATTGTACTGATGTGTTTCGCTATTGCCGATATTAATACAAAATCGTAAATTCGTTCAAATACAAAATTACATCAATGTGACTCAAAATAATTTTAAATACTCTGAAACGATCCACTACTCCAAAAGACTCGAAAGATGTGATAAATAATTATGAAAGTATGAAAAAGAAAGCGATCCCTATCCAAAGCTGATAGAGAGAAGCAAAAGTATTGGCCACGAGGGGAACACGAATCCGAGAGAGAGAGACTATAGGAAGGTAGCGTACGTGCGAGAGAGAACGGATGAGGCAGCCACGCGGAATGAAGAGAAAGCTTACGAAACGGTACTAATTTTTCTCATTTTCGACTGTAATTAATCGAATTTCGAATTCTGGAGCGGCTTTGTAATGGTTTACTTAATTCTTACGCCATTTGTAACGCATTGAAATCGGAGATCTCATCCGCCGAAAAGGTAGCAAAATGAACTAGGGAGCTTGAATCAGCCACGTTGCTGATTTACCGGAAGGGAGCATTTCTAACCCGGAAATGGAGGTTTTCTCCATGAAATAAGGTAGCTTACGGTCTCCAATAATTTCCAAAATAATAGGTAGCTTATTCCGGAACGGAAGAGAGCTTAGATAATTTCCTTGTTCTGGATTCCAACCATAAAGTAAAGATAACTAAAAGATAGCGTCCCCATGGCCAACTGGAATCAAAAACTCAACGAACGCTAGAGAGCACAAAAATGCGTAAAAGGTAGCTTAAGAGCAATTCAGGTAGCATCATCTTTCCTCCAGAACTCTTGTGAGTCGGAGAAATATAAAGAAATAGGTAGCGCGGAATAATCACTTAACGAGAGCGAGAAAAAGTAGCAAGCAAACAGGTAGCAATGAAGCAGGTAGCGAGTTGCATCAATCGCCGTAGCGAGACGCATAAAGCATGAAATTTAGCCCAAAAGTTACGGTAGGTAGCATTATTACTATTTGAATTTATTCAGGTAGCGTAATTATCATAAAAAAATTTCAGGTAACTTCCAGAGAGCATTTCGGTTTGTTTGAAGGGTTTTCTACCCTTCAACCCATGAGTATCGGGGTTGGCGTCATTCCGAGAGGTAGCGACGCCATTCCGCGTGGTCCAACTGCTTTACCGAAAAACGCACTAATTCACTGTTAATCACCTCTAAATAAGTACACGAGTACTTACCACCATCTGGAGCGTTGATTTCGACTGGATTTGGATCACGGGGCCTCGATAATTACCTCGAAAGAATACTTGTTCAGGGAGCTAAATCGACTCGTACCTCACTCCTAGTCGTCCGGGTGGATACTCTAATGGCGACCATCGCGTGTGTCCGCTCGGGCCTGTTGCATAGTGGTGGGGAGTCTGGGGGAGACTAGCCCCGTACGGTGCTGACTCGAGTGCCGGAGACGCGAACTATCGATTCCCGGGGTAATTGGGTGCGAAATATTTAAAGGTTTAAATTTGAATTTTTATATAATTGATTCCAATTATTTTAACTGAACAAAACTATAATGACTTGAACTCAACGCGAAAGTGAGATGGCTGAGCGGGTCTTTGCTCCATCTACGGCCGGAATAAGGTAGCTTATCTACAGAGGGCACTCTCCGGAGAGGAATTAGGACTTTACCAACGAAAACTCAAACGCAAACTTAACTAAACTAAAAGCCCAATGGCGATCCGTTTCGACGACTGGGCAATCGTCTCCATGGCCTACCAACTGAAAGTCCTAACACTCTCGCTCACGGGAGCCCAAGTATTTCAACTCGACCTATGTGCTCACTCTATCGACAAACCAAAAGGATTACAGGAAGCACATTATCTTGGCCAAAAATTCCACGGTGATATCCTGATCCTTACCCGAATTTACGTAGGAAAATCTCAAAAATATTAAACCCTAATTCAACAAAACTGACTCGAAAAGAAGAAATATCTGCAAAATATCTGTTTTATCTAATGAAGTTATTTAATGAATATTGTTCTAAAAATTTAGCGAATCGATTCACGCGATAAGTAACCAATTTAACTATTTCTCCGAACTTAAGGTAGTTCTGAAGTCAAGTTAAGATAGCAGGTAGCTCTAATTCTCCTTATAGGTTTTTATCGCGACAAAAAGGTAACGGTTTATAAATTTTTACTCTCTCTCTCTCCCTCTTGCTGTACATAAATACCCTGGAGTTCTGCAGGTGACGAATTCGCCTGGAATTTCGTCACAGAACTTTATCACTGTTGTTGTATGCTCCAGTGGTGATATTACATTCCACTCGTAGAGCATTCACTTTGAGAATGGCTACAGGCTGATCAGACTGATGAGTTTTATGGGCCTCTAAAACTCTAGGGGTAAAACGAAGGAGACGACCGATCGAATTTGCAGGCCTCAAGTCCAAATCCTTATTACATGACACTTCACTCCGTAACGTCTTATTGTTACTTCTGATTTTTAGATCACTATTATCCTTTTCCATACTTCTTACAATAAATTTTGAGATATCATCGATCTCGTAACTTCCCGTCGGAATGGTGAGGATTGTATCACCTATGTGCAATTTATTATTGCCCGTATGAACGTTTGGAAAGGAATTGAAAGTTAAAAATTCCACGAGTCCAAGAACATAATTCTTCTGAAGAGAAAGTTCGATTGGTGGAAAATATTGCACCTCCAACACGGATGATACCCCTGAGATTGTCAATGTGAATGAATCACCCATGATTTCTGAACATCGACTAAGTAAAAGTCATCAACGTTTGCTCTTATTTAGGCATCCCTTGAGAAATGCCAAACATAAATGTCCACAATTGAAGGTATTCCAGTTCTGGAAACGTTCGTGATTATATTTTATGCTACCAACTCCAAGGTAATTGAAGAGTTCTGTAGGAGGTTGCAGGTTCCCGAAGCTATCGAAATAGGTAACATCGTTCCCCACTTTCTTGTAGGCAACCCAATAAGTTCCAGGACACTTCTTGTTATCCAAATTAATGATGGCTGACTCATTTTTCAATGGACCAATTTTCGGTAGATCATTGCGCATGAAAACACCACGGAAATGGGGAATTTTCATGAGTTTTGCATACTTTCCAATATCCCCGTCAGTCAGAGCCCTGTGTGGTAGCATCTTTAATAGTTTTTTGGCTTCAAATATAAGCCCATTCCCTTTTTATAAGGTTTAAGATGTAAACTTCTGCCGAGTGTGATAGCCACCATAGTTTCATTATGTCTCTTATTTTCGGCGAGTTGTTGTTTGGCGGCTTTGGCACTATTCACAGCTTTAGCAATTCCAGCAGCTCCTCCAGCTAATGCCCCCGTGGCACTCAATCCGGCAAATAATGGCACGAGAAATGGTAAGATTCCCCCAATTTTTGATGGAACAGGAATAACTCGTGGAATAGTAACTCTACTTCTCCCTCCAACCTGTTTGATGGCTACTCTTGCACCACTGAGTGCTGTTCTAATAGCATCATGTGACCCATTATTCAATTTGATTGACTTCTTGGCAGCTCTGATGATTGCCCCAATTGTGACTCGCTTTTTAGGTTTCACTCTCCTCTTCTTCTTCTTAGCCACACGTTTTTTCACTCCCATACCTGATTTTTTCCTAGTCTTTATAGCAATGTCAGATTTTTTCACACATGTGCCTGATTATTTCACACCCATGCTCAATTTTATTACACCCGTGCATGATTTTTTCATACCCATGCCTAATTTTGTCTTAGCTTTCATAGCGTTCGTTACCAATAATGCAGCTGCCTTTTCCCCCACACTGGCATGTGATGCTGAAAGGCGTTGCTAAGCTTGCTCTGCAAGTACTTTATCAGCTTCGTGTCATGCTGAAATATTCTGACGATTTTTTGAGTAGGCAATGTCATGCGCCTTACAAGCAGCATCGAGTGGATTAATCCCAGGATCTCCTCGAGCTAATCTTTTCGTTAATTTCGTGCCTGGTCCACAGTACTGGTAGCCTGGCAAATGCAATTCAACGGGAAGATTGTTGATGACGTTGTTCAACAATCCTTTCCCCTTTTTGCTAGCGCGCGATCTGTGCACAATCATGTCTGAAGCGGAACTGACTAATTTTTGCTATAAAACAATCTATTTATAGGTTTCTGCCGCAGTTGTCATAAAGATGGAGTTCAGTACACATCTCAGCGGTTTACCCGTCATTAATTTCGATTCAGTAACTGTGAAAGATACCAATAAACCGAAACGTCACGGCCAATTGCTACCAAATACGATTCGCGCGGTTTTCTGTGGTCCATCAAATTGTGGGAAAACTAATGCCCTACTGAGTCTCATAATTCATCCTAATGGTCTCAGGTTTTCGAATATTCATGTGTATTCAAAGTCCCTCAATCAATCTAAATATCAATTTTTACAAAGTTTACTGGAACCTCTTGATGACATGAAGTATTATCCATTCTCAGACAATGAGAAAGTTGTCTCGGTAGATAATGCAAAAGACCATTCACTGTTCATATTCGACGATGTGGCATACGAGAAACAAAATAATATCAAGGCCTATTTTTGTATGGGAAGACATAAAAATGTTGACAGTTTTTATTTGTGTCAGTCATATGCTCGCATCCCAAAACATTTGGTGCGTGACAATGTCAATTTTCTCGTATTATTTAAACAGGATGAAATGAATTTGAGACATATTTATAACGATCATGTGAACACAGATATGTCATTCGAGAAATTCAAAGAATTGTGCTCAGCCTGTTGGAACGACAATTATACTTTTCTAGTTATCGATAAAGATAGTGACGTTGATGGGGGTGGATATAGGAAAAATTGCGATTGTTTCATTCGAATAAATAACAGTTGTGGGAGGAAGAAGTAAACGGTTGTGAGATAGATTCCAGCGAGTCAACATGCTTCCCCATAAGGGTGAATTGTCCAAACAACAAGAGCTATTACGTCAAATTTCCAATTCACAAAAAGCTATTCAACGAAAAANTTGCAACACCAGTGGACCCGCACGATGCTGTAACTCTAGAGACTCTAAATATAAAAATTAACGAATTGCAAATTAATATAAAACACGAGTGTGCGGATATTAATAAAAGAATTGGTAGATTAATGAGACTAGTGGAANCTGATGATAGAAAGCAATCCATTGATTACAAGAATCAACGAAAACTCAGATATACACTGAGAAAAAAATTTATTCCTTCTAAGAAAATGTTCTTGGTGATATCTTTTTCATACTCTTAGTAGAAAAAATTATCTCTTTTGGAACGTATTTCTCCAGGCCAGTCATTTCCAGGTGCTCCGAAATCAGTTCCAAGCGTGAGAAATATGGTGATCTATAAGAATATTCTTCTGTATCTGACCTCGAAGAAACTCCAATAATAATTATTAACATTTGCAATTATTCCAATTTTCTTTACCTGAAAAAATCGCCAATTTGTAAAATCCGGAAGATATCGGAAAACATTTTGTCAAGGTCATATGTAGCATAATAATCAGATTGTTCAATATCACTGTAATTTTT
>NW_021680370.1:861451-861755 GCF_001412515.2 Diachasma alloeum | reverse complement strand
CAAGGCTTATGGTGTTCGCAAACTTACACATAATTTTATGATTGGAGACTCTCCCATATTTTTTGAGGATGAATTTATTAAAGTAAAAACCATGAAATACGCTTGTACTGAGGGATTATTGGAGCTTCTTTTCATGAAAAATCCTGATAACACTCTAATTAGTGAGAGTGATATTGATGCATATAAGAATATCATACTTGCAACTAATGGGCATCAAAAAAATTATAAATCTCGCGGAGGCATCCGAGAGCTGAATGGTGAGAAATATGATAACTATATTTCACATTTTGCTGGATCAAAGTAC
>NW_021680370.1:860394-861030 GCF_001412515.2 Diachasma alloeum | reverse complement strand
GAATTCTACAATTCTGAATTTCAAGCATTAATGAAAGAATATAATATCAATTTATATTCCACATGCAGTAATTTGAAGGGGTCCATATGTGAACGATTTAATCGAACATTGAAGAGTAAAATCTGGCTACAGTTCAGTTTGCATGGAAATTACAAGGTGATTGATATGTTACCGGAGCTCATACGTGAATATAACCATAGAAAACATCGAACTATTGGTATGAGGCCTGCTGATGTAACAACAGAAAAGGCAAAAAAATTACGCCGTATTTACGCCGACATTCGTGTGAATAGNATTAATGAAAGAATATAATATCAATTTATATTCCACATTCAGTAATTTGAAGGCGTCCATATGTGAACGATTCAATCGAACATTGAAGAGTAAAATGTGGCTACAGTTCAGTTTGCGTGGAAATTACAAGTGGATTGATATGTTACCGGAGCTCATACGTGAATATAACCATAGAAAACATCGAACTATTGGTATGAGGCCTGCTGATGTAACAACAGAAAAGGCAAAAAAATTACGCCGTATTTACGCCGACATTCGTGTGAATAGTAGAAGACCGAAATTTCGCGTGGGTGATAAAGTTCGTATAAGCAAAGCAAAACATGTTTTTGAGAAAGGATATAC
>NW_021680370.1:858525-860340 GCF_001412515.2 Diachasma alloeum | reverse complement strand
ATATAATATCAATTTATATTCCACATTCAGTAATTTGAAGGCGTCCATATGTGAACGATTCAATCGAACATTGAAGAGTAAAATGTGGCTACAGTTCAGTTTGCGTGGAAATTACAAGTGGATTGATATGTTACCGGAGCTCATACGTGAATATAACCATAGAAAACATCGAACTATTGGTATGAGGCCTGCTGATGTAACAACAGAAAATGCAAAAAAATTACGCCTTATTTACGCCGACTTTCGTGTGAACAGTAGAAGACCGAAATTTCGCGTGGGTGATAAAGTTCGTATAAGCAAAGCAAAACATGTTTTTGAGAAAGGATATACCCCCAATTGGACTACGGAAATATTCACTATTCGAGTCATTAATGACACCAATCCGATCACATATAAGCTAAAGGATTATAAAAATGAATTAATTAGTGGCAGTTTCTATGAGGAAGAATTACTGAAGACGAAACATCCAGATGTATATCTCGTAGAAAAAGTTTTGAAAAAAAATGGAAACCGACATTATGTTAAATGGCTGGGATTCGATAGCAGTCATAACAGTTGGATAAATATTGAACAATAAAAAAAAATGGAGGTGGGGGGTAGCGAGAACTATATCAGCCTCCACTCATCTTTAAAATCATCAGTTTAGTATCTTTGTTGAGCTAGACAACATGATCGTGATGGTTATTGTGTTACAAGTCCTCGCGGTGACATTCAGTCAGGCTATGGATTTCCTCAACACGGGAATTCATAGTCAAAGCGGGTTGCATTATGAAGTGGCAGGCAGAGTGCGTTTCACCACTGCAGAGTGGCGTCTTGCAGCTTATATTGACTTGAGAAAATTCATTTCTCAAAGACCATTTGTGACACGAGAAATGCTGGAAAACATGAATCGAACATGTAAATACTATGCTGAGGATGAAAAATGTGTGACCGTTCTTCAAGCGGAAAATCTGTTGATGAAAGAGGAGAATGTGGAAAAATATATCAATCAATTCCTCTTTTTCATGAATGAATCAATGAGTGATAAGAAATATGTACCCTCAGGATTTCTGTGGATAATTTCAGAAACATTTTTCCATTCCTAGAATGAAACTCAACACGATTATGGTCGGATAATGAATAACACAGTTGATAATTCTCGACCACATATAATTCAAACAGTCTTCTNTCAACACGATTACGGTCGGATAATGAATAAAACAGTTGATAATTCTCGACCACATATAATTCAAACAGGATTGCATCATCTGCATGATGAACTCGATGAAATGAAAAATCGAACAGCAGCAAGTCTCACAGCTCTTCATGATGCTATCAAGTTCATTGAGGACTTGGCCAAGAACGCAACTTTTTATGGACAACCATATCATACTATGATGAATCGAATGAGAGATTGGCCTGATCATTTGACAATGGAGTTGGATAATTATCAATATACATTGCAGACAATAATCGACACTGTATATTTAGCGAAGGCGGGTGTGATTCACCCGGAATTATTGNAATTATCAATATACTTTGCAGACAATCATCGACGCTGTATATTTAGCGAAGGCGGGTGTGATTCACCCAGAATTATTTACATACGAGATACTTGAGAATGCTGTCAATCATTTTATTACAACAAATCAGGACCGATCATTGGTTTTTCCTCTGTCAAGTGAATAATTGCACTCCGAGAAATTGATCAAAATTTCCAAGAAAAATGTTGGTTTTGAGGAGGGAAAATTAGTAGTGGTATTGGATATTCCTCTTTTAAAGTCAGCGGTTTACTACCTGTACAAAATGTATCCATATCCTACGGCTTAAGTGTTC
>NW_021680370.1:814704-858447 GCF_001412515.2 Diachasma alloeum | reverse complement strand
ATTCAACCTAGGGGTGACTACCTGCTGCTTAGTCAATATCATTATACCCTAGCACGCTCCGAGGACATTGCCAGATGCCTGTCTGTGGATAATCATCAGTATATTTGTAAACTAAAGTATCCATTCTACGATGCCCCTTATCAACCGATTTGTGAGGCTGCAATTTTTATGACTGGAAGAAAACTGTCACCACTTCCTAATTGTAGTATCAAACTGAGTTCCACCTTTGCGTCATATTGGAAGCAAACAGAAAAGGGCTGGCTATACTCAGTGCCCGAGAGAGAGGAGGTGAATTTTTCATGTGGAGGAGAGTGGAGAGATGCAATGAATATCTCAGGCACAGGAATTCTTCAAGTTAAGACAGGATGTGAGGCTTATACATCATATGCAACGATGATTGGCTATCAACAATTTGTAGAAATATCAGCGGAATATATCACTGCTAGAAATCTCAACGTTACTCAGATGGTGCAAAAATACGTTGAATTACTCCCACAATATTATGTACAACTAGATGAGTTTTTATATGAGTGTGAAAAAGATGAGCAATCATCCGTCACAATATTATTTTTTGCAGCAGCAGCAGTGGGAATGTTTTTTCTTTGGCTTATAGCATTATTGTTGTTGTTGTTCCGAGTAACAAAAAAAGATGAAACTGGTAGCATAGTCGTTGGGTGGATTAAAGATACACATATATCAGGCATTTTATTGAATAAAAAAACTTTTTCTTCTCTTAACAAACTATTTTCTTATTTTTCCCATCCATCATCCTTTTACAAATTATTTACAATATTATTATTGTTAAAACTGTAAGGCGAAGTATCTGTCGTATTTGGCAGGAGAATGCGCTTATTATCATACGAACTCAGAGCTAGTTTAGTTTGATTGATCGTGAACACATCGTGTTTGATCGATCTAATCATATTCTGTGACATCCACACATTTTTATGTTGGTTCAAACAGGCGTTATAGTCTTCAAATGTAATACGTTTCAATGCTGATTTTTTCACTCCTTTGGCCCGCGATTTTTCTCGATCTTCACCAGACACTTTAAAACTATACATTTTTGCTCGGAGCCCTACGAACTCAGTCATAATCTTGCCATGATTTTCGTCTTTCATTACACCTAATTTCTTCTTATTCTTTAGAGGTATATTATATACATTATTTATTGGATAATCAGAAGTGTCGAATTTATCAATATCTTTTTTCATAATTTCATAATTATCCTCTACTCTGAAATGATAAATAAGACTATCCGTGTCAGTGTAAAATAGTTTTGCCCTATCCTTAAAACTTTTTTTCACATAATTATAGTGAAAATCATAAATATCTGTTTTAGAAATATCTAGAATACTAAAGCCTGCGTATATTGATTTATTAAATTTAATTTTCGTTCGGCTCATTTGGATTACTACGAAATCCTTATCGAAAATAAAACTACTATGAAAGTTGGGTTTCGATATCCAACTCTCAGCACCCCATCGTCCATCCCATCTTGATATGAGTTTCACATCACGATGTTTCCTGATATTTTTCATTGTTTTTCCAAAAACCGCGTTATTCATCAATTTATAAAAAATTTTTTCAAAGTCATTCTGAGAATTTTTTCGATAATTCGTATTTAAATCAATATATTTTTTTAACCACGAGTTTTGAGAAAACTTCCAGATTCTTGGAATTTTAGTGATTTTTAAGCCCAAACTACAATATTGTTTGAGATTTTAATAACGAATTACAAAAATTTTTTCGGAGTTCAACGTGGTCAATAATTTTGGTAACTTTACCTGACCGTTTGGAGGGATTATGTGTTCCGGGCACAATGGTAAATCTTTATGCTCTTCATGCAATTCTTGTGGGTACTCCAGGTCAACCTCCAGGATGTATTCAGTCTCTGAATCATCTGGAATATTCAGGATGTTGAGGGATGACCAATCTTCCATCCAACAGAAATTCCCACTTGGCAAATGATGACTCATTGCTGCTCCATATAAGTTATTCACATCCAGATACATCAAATACGATTTCTCTTCCTCTGGGTTATACTCATTAGCACCAATGTAGGGGTTATTAGCCTTTCCATATCGGTTAGAACACTGCGACAGTCCTCCTCTAATGCCTTTCTGAATGAAAAGGAACATCTCAAGGTCTTGAAATAATTCCAGTTGAACTCCAGTGATTTTTAGCATTGCATCAGAAGCCAGTCCTGGTGCTGTATAATAATGAAGAGGATCTAAGTTGTATGCGGTGAAACAACTCTCTCGAAAATTTTCGAAAATATTGGCCAGCAACAATACGTCGGTTTTCAGATATAAATCCGCATATTCACCGAGTGTTCTGATGCTGAAATTTCTCCACACATCACATGCATCGTTGTAATCTTTATCGGATATGTGCTCATCATTCAGTCGAGAATAAAACTCTTCTTTCCGTGGTAATTGTTTTACACTTAATTTTTTCCATGTATCCAAGTATTTTGTAACATGATTTTCCCATGGGGGAGGAAAAACCCGTTAACTCACCCTTTTCCCTAGATCCGATACTCAAAAAACTTATTGTTGGGCGCCAGCCGCCTTTTGCTCGGAGACGACAAACCGAATAAAAACGAGGCGGAANATTCTAATGACTTTAATGGGGTTTTACGAGCGGTTCTAGACTCGAAATAAATTCTAATAATTATAATATCCTCTCCGGGGTCGTATTCTCGGGATTTTTGGAATAAAGTGATTAATATCACAATAATTCTAAACTAACTTATTCCCTAAATTATCTAACCAACCCTAAATCGACCATGACAATCCAGAGGGGTTTCTAGGGTCGCTCTAGTCCCTCTGGCCTTTCACCCAAAACGGAAACGAAAACTCACTTCATCCCAAAAATCCCTAATTTGAGCGGCGATATTTCAATCGCACCTACACATTCCCCCGAAGACTCAAAACAAAGGGAAAATCCTCAAAAATAAACGCGCAGCTCGGTAATATCGGCCTATGACACGTAAACTTAATCAGCCCTATATAATTAAATTTATTTAACCCCATAATCAATGAAAACAATGAAATGAACGCGTTTCCGCAAACGAAACCTAAACTCAAAATTCCCCTATTAATCTAGATCATCAACTAACAACGTAATTGTCTTTTTAACGCGCTGACTACGCAATAATAAATTCAAAAAAATATAACACCAATAATCAAAATCCTAATTCTCCTCAAATAATAATTCCCACAATATACAAAAACTAAATCTCTAAAAATACGAATTTACTCAAAATTTTCGCGATGGGTCAATTTTCTGCGTACTCACGGTTTTTCTCGATGATGACTCCGCAATTTCCGGTGATGCAGAATGGGTTTCCCCAGAACCCATTACAATTTGTATGGGAAAACTCCTTTGCGTATAACCAGTTCGAATTGTCGTTTTTGAGGGGAATGACTGGCAGTGATTTTTTTTTTCATCTTCTAAATATGAAGAAACTTTATCGATACTGCTTGCCATAAAACGAAATGAGTCAATGAATCTCAAGTGGACTCTTGTTGATTCGACTGATTTCGTAAAAGAAATGTATTTCTCTTTGTTAATTGGGAGTATTGTCACAGAACCCTCGAATTGTCTCGCAAGGGACTTAATGAAAAAGTGCCAGTCATAAACTGACAAATTGTGGAAAACCACAGGGATTACACACGATTCTATGTAATTCAGGTTACAACCGGGATGAGCTGCGCCGCGATATTTTCCCGTGAAGTGGCAACGGTCCCGATGTTTCACTGCTTTTTCGGTGAATGCCCTGCCACAAATATGACATGTTTTAACTGCATTATAGGCTCGCTCCGTCTCCAAAGTCAAGTTCATGGGCTCATTTCTCTGTAATTCAGCATCAACTTTTATAGCTAAAATACGTAGCTGCTCAATAAACAACTCTACACAGTCTTTTCCACGATAAATAGAGAGTTCCGATTTTGAGTTATCATAGCTACATTTCACATAAAATGTAACACTGAATGGTACATGATTTTGGTATATTTTGGTATTTACATTATTGTCATCGGACACTTTTTCCAATAAACACTCAGTATCAGCGTATACAACAAATGGAACAGTCAGTTGATTGTTGAAATTTTGAAATTTTAACTATTTTTCACCACGATGAGGAAAAATCATTCGACACTTATTGATTGATACACCCTATGATTAGTGTAGGCCTCTTTTTTAAAAAAGTGACACAAACCCCTGTCACATATGTGTTTTATGTTCATTTTTTGAAATTTGTGCACCAACTAAACGAGACAAATTTGAAATCCATGTATAGTGATGAATTTTTTCCTGTTCACCATCGAGGATGTCGTCTTGTTCAATCATGAGAAGGTGAATTGTTCTCTCTTCCTCTTGCAGTGTGCCTGGAAGATTTTTGCTCAAATAAAGGGGCACAATCCATTTTTCCTCTGATTCTTCGTCACCGTCGATTCCATATATATTAATCGGCAATTCATTCATTTTCTCGAACTTGGGAATATCCGTTAATGCCATGGGGTAATTGAAGTTACCAAATCTTTTCATAACAGTGCTGAAAGCTGGGTATGAGTTAGGTCGTTTCTTGTCTTGAAAGTTACAGCGAGCGGCGATAATGGACCATAAAAAGCAGTAAGCATCGTTTTTATTTTGAATGTTCACGAGAGCAGGTTTCTTTTTAATCCATTCAGGTAGTTCAACGAAGCTGGATCCTCCGCGCAATGGATTATATTTATTTATGTTCACTTCTAAATTAATTACGTCAACTAATCTCCAGCCTGAGTCTCTTTCCTGGAACTCATCTGCTTTCCCGCACAGAAAGTTATATATGCGTGAAATATATCTGAAAATTTATATCAGATATATGCCAATTATATATGGCATGTATACGCTTATATCTGAATTTTATTTTCAACATATATTTCATTAATATTTCCTATACGACATTTTTGGCCGATTTTTTATATCAATATATATAAGAACGATATATTTTTATTTTATATTCGGCCAATTTTCAATATATATGTCAGTTAAATTTCATATATATTGAAACATAAATTCCACATATAAGATAGATATATGTGATCGATTATATTTTTTTGTGGGCCAATATAAATTTGCAATATATGTGGGATATACTGTGGATAGACCCGAGATCTATTTCAAATATATTACACATGACCAATGGCATATATGTACCGAATATATCATAAATTACTTATTAAATCAATATCCGATTTATTCATATCTGGTTGATAGATGTATATATGACTGAATATCACAATTGAATTCCATTGATTTATTGATGAAAAATACAATATCTCCATAGCATATAATTAAGAGAGCAATACAGTTCAATTTATGAACTTGCAGGCTCGTTTCAGGACCCTCCCACTCATCAGGGTCATGTTACCTGATTACATTTTTACTCTCACAGACATTTTTGGAGTCTTGACAATTCTCCAACATAATCATGCTCTAAATTTCATGAACTCAGAAATAAAATATTAAAGTATTTAAATACAAAGTCTTTCTCAACATATTCATACTTAATTATTACTTGAGTGCTCTCAAAAAGATAGAATGGAGTCCAATTATCTTTCCTATCTATCGACTTTCAGATAAAGTAAATCAAAATAAGCATTGAATAAATAATTCTCAGTATATGAACCTTGAAAAAAAATTATAATTTGGTAACGACACATGAACAAAAAACATTTTTTTACATCTATATATCTTAATTTTTAAATGAATAAATCCTAAGTAGAGGCAGACATATTTATTGAATGCTGAGTGCATTTTTCAATAAAAATATCAGTCTGATATCATCATAACATGGCATGTCATCGAATGAACGAAAAAAGAAAACCTCATGGCCCGTAATGAGTATGTGAAATAATTAAATTATTCGTTATGTCTTTAATCTTATTATCGATCAAATGAGTCAAAGAAAAAAAAATAAGAATCTCCATATTTTCGTGACTAAATCTCAGATAAATAATTCCAAATGAAAAAAACAAACATCCATGATATTTTATAGGCTGAACCAGGTAAACGATGATTCCTTACCGAATTGTACGTAAAGGATAGTTTGATACCCTATGAACGAGTTGACTTGGAAAAACCGCGATCGGTTGATAATACATCTTAATAATATTCAATGTTCATATATGAAAACTAAATTCCTGTTATATATTAAACGACAAATGAGATCATCATGTCTTTATCTTCAAATCTCCAATGAACGAACGCACAGTAGCACCAGACATTTTATCGTTATTTCTCCAGAATTTCGTTCATGAAATTCACTATAAACAATAAACTATATCAACACCTTCATATGTTATCGAATGAAAGAACAAAAAACAATTGATAACACGATTGTCGAAGAATGAGACGATTGAAAAATAATCTCATCCTCAATGTGCGTTCGATCGTAACATTAAAGAAACATCGAAATGTTTTTTACCTCTCTCTCCTTATTATTAACCACTACACGAACATTTTCATAAGAAATCTCAATAGATAAACGCAAATATAAATAAACATTTCTTCTTAATCTCCACACAGTATTCTCTCTAAAACAAACAAAATAAAATCGGACATCACACTATTCTATAAACTGCAAAAAATGACTTTTCGATACATAGTCCAAAAAGATGAGTAAATGGTGTAATTGTCTATGAATAAGTTGGCTCGCTGAAATAGTACTTCGTTAATAATATATCTTCAGTATATAGAATGCTTATCTGTTTGATCTGAAGTTCTTTTGCACATTAAATCATGAATGAGATCAAATGTCTTTTGACAGTTGTCTCAGACGCGAGCAAAAAGCAAGGATGAATCAAATTCGACGTTAGACTCACACAATTTGAACTCATGATATCGAAAGGAATATCCCATTTGTCTTCTTACAAAAAACGGCTACTTCGAGGAGAACAATTGTCCATTCCTCTTTATATGACATTAGCATGAATGGCCGCTGCCTCTGCAGCTGCTTCGGTGGCGAGTCGTTGCGCTCTCCTCAGTCCACATATCTTGACATTGATGGCGGTATGCATATCAGTTCTGTCGAACTGACGAGGGAATTCTTTTTTGACGGTAACTGTAAAAATATATGTGAACATTAATAATGAAAGCATGACTTTTAGAAGAATGCAGCAGGGGAATTTTTGTATAAAAAACTACATTAACAAAACGAATGACACCCAATTATGATGATAAATCAGTCCAAATCCAATAATAAATTTGAAATGTCGGATAGAGACCTGCAATTGCGTTGATGATATTGGGGTCCAATGGTCGATGCCTGGGTGCATTGTCAGCAGGTTTATGAATTTTGCTTTTACCGCCCTTAACGTTGCTATTGAGTAATGTTTCATGGTCAAACAGAGACATTACCAGACATGTCGCCATGGTTTTAAACGTTTTTTGCTCCTTCGCTGCATCCCATTGTAATATCGGCAACATGACTCCGCTTCCCCTTGGACCGAGCTCGACCTATTGGGAGCAATTATAAAAAAATATTAGTCTGCTCATGTTATTAACATCACAGAGTTTTCAGAGTTTAGTTCCGCTGATGAAAATACAATGGCTGATGACGGTAATCGAATAGGGGACAATGGGTCAAAATGAAACAACGGGGAATACTGAAACAGTCGAAAATCTTCTATTTGGCGCAATTCCAACAACTTTTTTGTTCTTCAATTTCTTTTACTAATTTTTTTTCCCTTTTTTGTTTTGAGAGTTTCATTGTTCCTCACTTATCCATAAGTATAATGGAAAACGATTTGAAATTTACGTATTACGTGGAAAGACACTATCAATTTCCGCGAAAATAAGAGGAAAAAACTCAAGTAATTGGATTATGATGTTTAATTTTCAGATCGTAAAGCATAATACTTTCTTCGGATATTATGACGGTTGTAAATTGGGACTTCAAAAACTGACCATTTTGAAATGATAATTATAGAGAATATTCATAATTCTGAAAGTGGCAACTGGATCACGCATGTGGAATATGGTTTGCGATGAGAGAAAAAAATCGACTGATAGAGATATCAATCATAATCAATATATCCTCTCTTTATTATTGGAATTGTCAAATAATTTTTTACCGAGTCTGGTTCCTCATTTTGACCTGCCTGTCGTTGATTCCTGACATTCTCTCGGAGTAAATCCTTCAGCTCAAGGAATTCTTGTCGATCAATTTCATCATGTCTCGCAACTGAGAGAATGAAACAGAACGTCTCATGAAATAAATGAAAATTGAAACGACAATAAGAACGATCAATAGAAATGACATTGAGATTTTGGAATCCTGTTCTTGCGTTCAGGTGGGGTAGATTGGGTGGATTTCCTGGATTCAATGGCTGATTATTACCTCCACCTGCAGCTGATTTGAATGAAAATGCTTCATGAAATGTACATAAATTGCATTTTACGTGAAAAGGATAGAATTAATATCTCTAACCCCCAGACCATCTCATATCTGAAAACTAAGAAAGGAATCGAAATGACCAATATAGATACCATCACGAAGTGGTGATTCTACTCTTCTATGATGGATAATCTGCTCCAGTGGATTTTGGAAATTGTCGCTCTCAGTCTCGTTAGGATCTTCAGCTCGTACTAGATTAAATGAGAATAATTCATGGATAAACTATAAATGATATTAAAATCTTAAAGTTCAATACCATTGACCCTCTGATTATTTCCCACGTCGTTGTCTCCAGGATTGTCTGGGAGTTTGGCATTGTCATCGGCTTCTCGGTCAACTAAAATGGCTAATGAACTTTCATGAGATTACCGTGAATGCTTGATGAAATGAAAATTATAAAAAATAATACCATTTGGCGTCTTTGAGCTTCCTGCCGTTTTTGTGGTTTTCTTTGAGACTTCTTGATTCAAGGCTGAGAGAGGGGTGCGCTTCGACAATTCTCGTTCCTCGTCTGAAGGGTCTTCGTCACTTGATGTGTAGATCACCCGATTTCCCTTTGGATTCTGTTATGGAAATGAGAAATCCAAGCTCATAGTGTTCTGTTATGGAAATGAGAATTCAAAGAATTGCTAGCAATTCTTTGAATTCTCTCGAAATCTCTAGAGAGTCTCTGAATTCTCTCGAGATTTCCAGAAACTCGTTGGATTTCCGAGACATTTCTTACAAGTTTTTGAATTTTCTCAAAATTTCTAGAATTTCCTTGAAAAATCTAGTATTTTCTTGAGAAATCCGGAATTCTCAAAAAAAAATTGAAATTTTCTAGAAGAATATAAATTAGTTGCAATGGACTAAAAAAATAGCCTCGAAAAGTTGGGCTAAAATCACTCAGATCACTAGGGTTTTCAGAAAAGGCCATACTTTCTATTCTCTTAGAGAATATTCAGACGACCATTGACATCCAATTTAAAGGAAATTCCAAAAACATTTCCATACGCCAATTTGGCACGTCAGACGTGACATGATGAATGATTGAATCTTAATTATGCTCATTTGATTAGAAAATTCATTGAAAATTTCTTCAAATGTTTGGATGATAATGATTATGCTTCTAAGTATTGATTATTCAATCATTTCACACATTTATTTGGTGTATAATTACCTCTGTTTCAAGACTTTCCAAATATTTTCCATAAAATTGGCAATTCTGAACAAAAAAATTGATAATAACGATAAACTAGGGCTTCCCCAAATTTCTTCTGCGGTAGACAATATTATTTTCAATGGTTAGAATGAATGGAAAACAGAGAACAAAAACGTTGCAGAATTTTTTTTTTTCTCAATTCATCATTGTTGACATCTAAGAATTTACGAAACTATTAAGAAGAGCAATGTTTTCGTTTCTGAAAATCCAAAATCGATTGATTCTAAACAAATCATGGAAAATAATTGAAGACACAAATTTATAAATCCTATATAGGCAATTGAAAAATTGGAAATAATAAATTGAAAAATTAATTTCTAAGCTCGTCAAATGTACAAAAACCTCGTTCACAACCGAAAGGGAATGGCTGGGGCGTTTATCGATTTTTAATCAAATACAGTGCAATTTTCGTATAAGATACTGCAAGACAATGGATTCCTCCAGACATATAATAGATTTCTATTGTTCTCGGGTATCTTATACGAAGCTTACACTGTACTACATATTCAAGTTTATGTAAACTCACATATTTTAGTTCGTCGTCTGATGTAATTGCAAAATCTGAAAGACGACGAAAAGATCTATGATTCTTTGGTAACAATTCCCAAATGAAAATACAAGTGACCTAATTCAATTATTAATTGTTGACTGATTCTAAAAAAAAATGTGCGAAACAATCAAGTTTTTTGTATTTATAGAAATCAATATATTGTATCTCGTAGAAACTTTTCTCATCTATAATTAATGCATTTTCATATTTCTCCTAAAATTGATGACCACATAATGCCATATATTTTCCAAACACAGTTGTTTCCAATCAAATTGTTAATCTCACCTTGCTTTTATTATGAGTAATCGGTGTCTCAGAGTCTCTTTTCCTTCCTCCTGATCCAGAAGTTTGGATTCCGGAATCAACATGAGAATGTGTTGTACTTTCTGTTCTTGGTGTCACAACTCGAGGAGATTTAGGGTAGACGTAGTTGATGCTCTTGCATTCTAATGCTTGGACGGTTGCTAAATGTGTAAAAATTCATATCGAATAACCTCAAGGAAATTTGGTGTGCATGGAAGAAAGGAATATGAGAACACATGACAGTTTTAGGGACTCTATAACTCACCTGCAACATCAAGAATTAAACCATCGAATTTGGGCCATCTTCCTGCTGGTTTCCATCCGGATTCTCACCATTCAATCACATAGGACTCGTCAGGATCGAAATTTTCTGACAGAAACTTGTCATAGCTGAAGTTCGTAATGTAATCTGTGGGTACTCCCACGGTGACATTCCCGTCGTCCTCCCCTCCGATCCATTTGGCATTGGCAAACAATTTTGGCATTCTGTTGAACTCCATTGAATGAAGAAATTATCCTGATAGATCTAACTCAGAATTAATTCTGAGTTAATGGAAAAAACCCAGAGAAGCGAGAGAGGAACTCAACTCAACCTCAACCTTGTAAGGATATTTTCCCGGGTTGTTCACCCAGGAAAAATCCAAACTACTTTTTAGCCGTCTCTATCGCTCAATAGTCGGGCGCCAGCCGAACCTTCACGGGAGGTTCGACGAAAACCGGCCTCTGAGGCAAACTCGTCCACTCAGAGGACTTTTTGGGCTGGACAATGGGTTGCCTAGCTAACATCAGCGTGATACGGTAGAGTGGGCGAGGTCCACCAGGAGTATTACCGTCACATTCCACGGCCTTTGCAAGCCGTGGGTTATGCCTCGCGGCACAAGTTCCCTACTCAATGGGATTCATCTTTCCTCCGGAGGGTCTCTCGACTCCTCCGGCATGCTTCCCCTCTCCAAGTATTTCTACTCGGGAGAGTTTCCGAGCTACTTGCGATTCAGCCGGGACTCCTCAGAGCCTGGGACGTGGAGAGGCTGATCTGACCAGGGTGGAACTACGTTACCCACGCTACGACCACCCACTCTCTCCACCACCAGTTACCGCTTTGGTCATCGCGCGTCACTGCCTCCGGGTAGTACTAGACCGTCGGCGTATGGTCGGACCGACAGGAGGATTTCTCGACTCCAGGCCCACGGGCCCATACGCCTCGAATCGTTCCGCCGAGACTAGATGACGCCGAACACGACGAAGTCGTCACCTCGCGTTCCGAAATAACTCAGATTTACGCGCGGGGGATGCAGGGGCATCCCCCTATATTCGCCGCCACAGTTATGCACCAGGCTACGCTGAGTAAACTCCTTACCATGGCTTCTTCAGCCATCCACCACTTCCAGCACACCGAGAGATTATTTCAACCTCTCGGTTCAAGCGCTCGCGTGCGACTCCCTCGGAATCTCACTAGGGCCTTGCCTCCTAGTCTGGATATCTCGGCGACGATAGGTCATTCCGTTACCCTATCCCCACCAATCAACCCGACGGGATCACGGAGGTACCAGTCCTTTCACCTGGCCGTTGGTCCCTAGCCTACTCCGACATAGCCTATAGAATCGCCCAGTTGGACGGCCTGTACGTCGGCCCCATTTCCCCTAGCACATGCTGGGCGAATTCTAATACGGCGATAGTCTAATACGCCCTCCAGACCTCCAGGGGTCGCGGTTTCACCCATAACCGCTATGCCTTAGGTCTTTCATTGGTTTGTGGTTTATCTCACCTAGTCCCGGCTTTCTTCAGCCGCTTCGCGGTGTCACTACTTATCTCTCTTCAACAATTTTGAGAGTTCACTTATCTTCTTAAGGGGATTTCAACCCGTAACGAAAAATCTCGTTACATACCTCCCTCCTTAAGAGAGGTTTCGACCGGAAACCTACACGTTTCAAGCAAAACCCTCCAGGAGCAACTATTCCTCTCCTTCCGACTTTTCAGGCGGGGGGTCCTCCAAAGCTTTCCTATAGGGCTTCATGTCCACTACAGCACAGTCTTTGGTATTACGACCCGCCATATCAGAAACTTGGTAAAAGTTTCTGGAGTGTTTCTCGGTCACCACGAAAGGTCCATTGAACGGTTTGTTCAAGGACGCTGAACGATGCTTTGCAGCAGTCGACAACTCGTGGCCGCGAACTAGGACCAGTTCGCCGACCTCGAATTCACCTTTCCTTCGGCGCAAGTTATAACTTTGCGCCTGTCGATCATTAGCTTCGGCTAATGCATGCCTAAAGGCCAATCTGAGGGTGTCATGGCGCTTCATGCGCTCGACCCAGGCCTCTGTTGGAGTTTCTTCAACTTCAACCTCTCCCTCCAGCTTTCGTCGCAGCGAATTCGCTGGCTCTGGCTCTCGCCCAAGATTTACGAAAGCCGGGGTTGCCTTCAGGGAACTGTGTTGGGCTGTCTTATGTGCAAAACGAAATGCATCCAGATGACAGTCCCAATCACGGTGATGCTGATCCACGTACGCTCGTATCATAGCTTTTAGCGAACGGTTCACTCTTTCAGTGGGGTTCGCTTGCGGGTGATACGGCGGCGTTGTTCGGTGCTTCATATTAGTTGAAGCAGCCAACTCTCTCAAGTCCTTATTCACGAACTCGGTCCCATTATCGGTCAGCAATTCTCGTGGAGCTCCCCATCGATAAATAATGGTTTCCTCCAATGCTTTCCGTATCGTCGCACCGGTTGCTTTGCGCAACGGCCGCACTTCTATCCACTTCGTAAAGAAGTCTTGGATCACTAGGATATACTGGTGTCCTGCTTTACTACGCGTAAAGGGACCCATGATATCCGCCGATATTCTCGACCAGGGTTTCTCGATTGCGCGAGGTCCCATCTGGCCTATCGGGGCCTGCTGTTGCACTTTGCAGCGCTGGCATTCGTGACACGCACTTACGTACGTCATCACGTCCTCAAACATCGCTGGCCAATAATATTGATTGGCCAAGCGTTGGCAGGTCTTATCAACACCTTGGTGTCCTGCCTGCGGCAAATCGTGGCATTCACGTATAGCGGCACGTCTCATTTCCCGAGGGAAAACTAATTTCCACTCGTCCAAGTCTTGATTGTCCACTGAAGCAATTGTTCTCGGCCTCAGGTGGTACAACAATCCTTCGGAAATTTTCCACGTAGGATATTTTTCCGGGATTCTCTCTACGCCTCGACAGCGCCGGAGATACCATTTATCTTCCGTATCTGCCGCCATCGAGAGCAACTCCGTCGCTCCTTCCGGTGCACGTGACAAGGCGTCAGACACATGGTGAAGCGCGCTCTTCCGGTGTATGATTTTACAATCGTACTCTAACAACCGGAGGTTCCATCTCCCTAGCCTTCCAGCCGGGTCTTTCATATTATGAAGCCACCTTAAGGCGCTATGGTCCGTTATTACTGTGAAGGGGTAGCCCTCCAAGTAACAGCGGAACTTCATAATGGCCCACACAACGGCTAAGCATTCCTGATCAGTTACGGTGTATTTTGTTTCGGGGCCCATTAATGAGCGACTAGCGCAAGCTATAACTCGCTCTTGTCCATCCTGTACTTGCGTGAGTACAGCCCCAAGTCCCACACTGCTCGCATCCGTTTGCAGGGTAAACGGCAGTGAAAAATCGGGACAAGCAAGAGTTGGAGCCGACGTTAAGTGCTTTTTCAGCGCTTCGAAGGCGTCTTGCTGTTCTTCTCCCCATAACCACGGCTGATTCTTCTTGGTCAGAAGTGTCAGCGGTTGAGCTATGGTTGCAAACTCCGGTATAAATCGTCTATACCAGGAGGCCATTCCCAGAAAACGACGAATCTGTTTCAGATTCCTCGGCACGGGAAAATCCACGACTGCCGATGTTTTCTCTGGGTCGACTTGTAGTCCTTGACTGTTCACGAAGAATCCGAGGTATTTCACCTCGGAACGACAGAAAACACTCTTTTCTCGATTTATTGTGAGACCCTCATCTCTCAATTTATCGAGGGCCTATCCCAACCACGTGAGGTGTTCCTCAAATGTCCTTGAGACGATAATGATATCATCCAAGTACACGAACACATGGGGATACATCTCTGGACCGATTAATATGTCCAGGGCTCTTTGGAAGGTAGCGGGTGCATTTGTCAGTCCGTACGGCATGCGTTCGAACTGAAAAAACCCTCTTCCCGGCACCGTGAAGGCAGTGATCTCTTTCGAGTCCTCCGCCAACGGTATTTGCCAATACGCGGCACTCAAGTCGAGTGTCGTGATATAATTGGCCTGTCGTAACTCATCAAGGATGCCGGTCATATTTGCAACCGGGTAAGCATCCTTTTTCGTTACTTCATTAACCCGGCGGAAATCGATACAAAACCGATATTTTCCGCTGGCTTTCTTGACCATCACTACGGGACTATTCCAGTCACTTTGGGATGGCTTGATGACTCCATCTCGGAGCATCTCATCTACTTCCTTCCACATTGACAGTTTGATGTGTTCGGACACGACTCTGACCCTTTGTCGGATAGGTTCGTGCCCTCTCACGTCAATCTTGTGGGGTGGTAGCTTGGCAATCGGTGGACTTCCTTCATGCACTGGAATTTTTTCGTCCAGGAGCCTCTGGAGTTGGCTATTTTGCTCTTCTCCAGGTATCCTCAAGCCGTTACACACAGTTATGTGGCAGGCTCGGTCCACTGAGACAAACTTGAATGTTTCATCAGGTTTGTCTCTAAAGAACCAGGATTGGTCAAAGAAGTCAATGACCATCCGTGCTTCTCTCAAAAAGTCCAATCCCAGTATGAAATCCTCGGATAGCGAAGCCATCCAAAGAATTTCAACCGTGATGGGTCTTCCCCCTAATACCAGAGGTATTTTAGAGGCTTCCTTGACCACCTCTAGTTGGCTATTCGCCACTAGAACTCTTCTCGGTGGTATTCTTCTCGCACTGGTACCTAGCTCGCTCAGCAGCTCGATCCCCGCTTCTCCAGCGAAGGTACGAGATGCCCCTGAGTCCACTAGAGCGCGTATTTTCCTTCCGTGAATTTCGATATTCACGTGAAAGGCAAATGTCTTTCCTTCTTTCATCGCCTGATTGATAAACTCCAGATCAGAGCTTATCTCCGGCGATGACAATGCAATGGGGTCCGTCAGGGATTCCAGAGAGAGTTTTTCCACTCTCCCCTCCTCTCGAGACTCCTCTGCCACTGCTGCGGGCATTTCTACCCTTTGTACAGCCGTTTTTCCGACCTCTGGGCTATGATTCTGCCCTGAGATCTCCCTTCCTACAGTTTCTGAGGAATTTTCCGCCTCTTCCACTGGGTTTCTTTCCAAATTCTCCGAGATTTCCGGCGGCGCAGATGAATTTTCGTCATTTACGCTGCCGGTTTCCCGTTTTTTGGACGGCATTTTGGGCACTCTGGCAAGTGCACGCCTTTGGCACCGCATTCGTAACAAAATATGGTTCGTTCGGCAGTGCAAAACCGGAACGTGTGGCCTGCTCGGTCGCAATTGCGACACACTAACCAGTGGNCCTTGGGCCACATAACCCGGCCCCCTCTGGAAGGGCCTTCCGGCCTCCGGAGCTCGCCTGGGAGGGCGTGGTGNTTTACGCTGCCGGTTTCCCGTTTTTTGGACGGCATTTTGGGCACTCTGGCAAGTGCACGCCTTTGGCACCGCATTCGTAACAAAATATGGTTCGTTCGGCAGTGCAAAACCGGAACGTGTGGCCTGCTCGGTCGCAATTGCGACACACTAACCAGTGGCTGGTGAAACCAGCACGTCCACCCCTCCCTGAAGGAGCATCACGACTTTGCAAGGCGTGTGCTGCTTCATTTTCCTGCAATTCGAGCTCGTCATAAATGACTTCTACAGTCTCTATGGGCTCGTTGTACCCTTCCATCTCGAGTGCCCTCAGAGATGGCTTCTCGTAGCCTCTGTGCTGCCTCGGGTTTTTCTGCACGAAGCTCGAGCTTTTTTGGACATAGCTCGGGCCTCGGTATGCGAAGCTTGGGCACAGGGCATGTTCTGGTTTTGGAGGGGGTCGCCACGTCAGCTCGGAGAGAATTAATTTCTCCTGACGTAAATCGTGCCTCTCTAATTCCTTCAACCTCGATGCGGGGCCGAGGGTGTAGCCAACTATGTACTTCGGTAACATATTGTTGTAGATGTACGTTAGCTGCTTCTCCTCGGACCACAGGGGTCGAGTGCGTCCAAATAAGCCTTTCATATTCGCTATGAACGCTCCTACACTTTCCTCCGCGCCTTGCCAGCGGTCGGAAATTTCCTTGTGCAACGCCTGCTGGAAATCCAGCGCTCCGAATCTTTCACGGAGGGCGTGGCCCGCGTCTTCCCAAGAGAAAACCTCCACGTGGCGATACCACGTGAGGGCGTTCCCCTTGAGGACCCCTTCCAGGATCTTCACGAGATCGCTTTCCCTAACTCGGATTGCGTCTCTCGCATCGTCAATCGCGGAGATAAAATCCTCCACGTCTTCATCTGGTCGCCCAGAGAACGATATGCCCCACCTGGTTAAATAATCCAGGGCTTTGCCAGAGCTTTCATAACGATTTCTACGATCCTCGCGGCCGTAAAAATCGCTCTCCGCTCCGTCCGGGCGATCTTACCCGGTTTTGCCGGCTTCCTCGGTTGCAGGGGAATGAACCGAGGTCCTTTCCCGTGCTCTCCTTGGGCCACATAACCCGGCCCCCTCTGGAAGGGCCTTCCGGCCTCCGGAGCTCGCCTGGGAGGGCGTGGTGTCGCCCTCGCTTTGGCGTCCGCCTTCTGCTGCTTCCTCAGCAGCCTTAGGGTGTCCCGAGGCATATTCTGCCCGAATTCAGGCACCCATGGGCCCATGGCTTCCCATTTCTTGGTGCAAGAGGCACAAAATTCCTCGCTGCACGGGATGCCGCACCTTCGGCAATGGGCCCTTCGTACCTCCGGGCAATCTCTGCCCTTATGTCCCGTTTTCCGGCAGTTCCAGCACAGGCGTGCTGGAATGAGGGTTTGCGGGAGTTCCTCCTCTTCTCCTTCTGCCTGGGGGTTTCGTCGTCGACGAGAGGGGATGTTGTATCCATCCTCTCGTCTTCACAGGCCTTACGCTTGGGGATTTTCGCCCCAACCGCCTCTGTGAGTCCTTCCCCCCCGTGCTGGAGTATTTGGAGGNGGGCCTCGGTATGCGAAGCTTGGGCACAGGGCATGTTCTGGTTTTGGAGGGGGTCGCCACGTCAGCTCGGAGAGAATTAATTTCTCCTGACGTAAATCGTGCCTCTCTAATTCCTTCAACCTCGATGCGGGGCCGAGGGTGTAGCCAACTATGTACTTCGGTAACATATTGTTGTAGATGTACGTTAGCTGCTTCTCCTCGGACCACAGGGGTCGAGTGCGTCCAAATAAGCCTTTCATATTCGCTATGAACGCTCCTACACTTTCCTCCGCGCCTTGCCAGCGGTCGGAAATTTCCTTGTGCAACGCCTGCTGGAAATCCAGCGCTCCGAATCTTTCACGGAGGGCGTGGCCCGCGTCTTCCCAAGAGAAAACCTCCACGTGGCGATACCACGTGAGGGCGTTCCCCTTGAGGACCCCTTCCAGGATCTTCACGAGATCGCTTTCCCTAACTCGGATTGCGTCTCTCGCATCGTCAATCGCGGAGATAAAATCCTCCACGTCTTCATCTGGTCGCCCAGAGAACGATATGCCCCACCTGGTTAAATAATCCAGGGCTTTGCCAGAGCTTTCATAACGATTTCTACGATCCTCGCGGCCGTAAAAATCGCTCTCCGCTCCGTCCGGGTGATCTTACCCGGTTTTGCCGGCTTCCTCGGTTGCAGGGGAATGAACCGAGGTCCTTTCCCGTGCTCTCCTTGGGCCACATAACCCGGCCCCCTCTGGAAGGGCCTTCCGGCCTCCGGAGCTCGCCTGGGAGGGCGTGGTGTCGCCCTCGCTTTGGCGTCCGCCTTCTGCTGCTTCCTCAGCAGCCTTAGGGTGTCCCGAGGCATATTCTGCCCGAATTCAGGCACCCATGGGCCCATGGCTTCCCATTTCTTGGTGCAAGAGGCACAAAATTCCTCGCTGCACGGGATGCCGCACCTTCGGCAATGGGCCCTTCGTACCTCCGGGCAATCTCTGCCCTTATGTCCCGTTTTCCGGCAGTTCCAGCACAGGCGTGCTGGAATGAGGGTTTGCGGGAGTTCCTCCTCTTCTCCTTCTGCCTGGGGGTTTCGTCGTCGACGAGAGGGGATGTTGTATCCATCCTCTCGTCTTCACAGGCCTTACGCTTGGGGATTTTCGCCCCAACCGCCTCTGTGAGTCCTTCCCCCCCGTGCTGGAGTATTTGGAGGTGGATGCTCCGTGCCTCCGCTTCGGGGTCCTTTCCGTCAGGGTTTTGCGCCCCTCACCTCTTCCCCTTCCTCCTCCCTGTTGAAGAGAGGTTGCCCTTGGCCTCGGAGGTCGCCTCTTTGGCCTCGGGCTCCAGCGCTGCGGCTGGGGGGATTTTTCTGTCAGAGCCTTTCGGCCCTGAGCTCTTCGGCTTCTTTCCGTGCAGGACTTCGGCGTAGGTGCGCCTAATCCCTGCCCCGGTATCCTGCCCGGTGTAGCCTTGCGGCCCCACCTCTTTCGCCGCTCCCTTTATCCCTCGTCCCTTAGCTTTGGAGCTCTGCTCCTGGGCTTTNGCTTTCATAACGATTTCTACGATCCTCGCGGCCGTAAAAATCGCTCTCCGCTCCGTCCGGGTGATCTTACCCGGTTTTGCCGGCTTCCTCGGTTGCAGGGGAATGAACCGAGGTCCTTTCCCGTGCTCTCCTTGGGCCACATAACCCGGCCCCCTCTGGAAGGGCCTTCCGGCCTCCGGAGCTCGCCTGGGAGGGCGTGGTGTCGCCCTCGCTTTGGCGTCCGCCTTCTGCTGCTTCCTCAGCAGCCTTAGGGTGTCCCGAGGCATATTCTGCCCGAATTCAGGCACCCATGGGCCCATGGCTTCCCATTTCTTGGTGCAAGAGGCACAAAATTCCTCGCTGCACGGGATGCCGCACCTTCGGCAATGGGCCCTTCGTACCTCCGGGCAATCTCTGCCCTTATGTCCCGTTTTCCGGCAGTTCCAGCACAGGCGTGCTGGAATGAGGGTTTGCGGGAGTTCCTCCTCTTCTCCTTCTGCCTGGGGGTTTCGTCGTCGACGAGAGGGGATGTTGTATCCATCCTCTCGTCTTCACAGGCCTTACGCTTGGGGATTTTCGCCCCAACCGCCTCTGTGAGTCCTTCCCCCCCGTGCTGGAGTATTTGGAGGTGGATGCTCCGTGCCTCCGCTTCGGGGTCCTTTCCGTCAGGGTTTTGCGCCCCTCACCTCTTCCCCTTCCTCCTCCCTGTTGAAGAGAGGTTGCCCTTGGCCTCGGAGGTCGCCTCTTTGGCCTCGGGCTCCAGCGCTGCGGCTGGGGGGATTTTTCTGTCAGAGCCTTTCGGCCCTGAGCTCTTCGGCTTCTTTCCGTGCAGGACTTCGGCGTAGGTGCGCCTAATCCCTGCCCCGGTATCCTGCCCGGTGTAGCCTTGCGGCCCCACCTCTTTCGCCGCTCCCTTTATCCCTCGTCCCTTAGCTTTGGAGCTCTGCTCCTGGGCTTTGGGCTTCGGGAGGGGGGTCTCTGATCTCCTGGGGGGAGGTTTGACGAGGGTTTTTCGCCCCGTCTTCCTTTCCTAGTGTCCGGCCGTTTCCTCCGCCCTTACTACTGGTGCTGGTGGCGGCATCGCTGACGTCGAGGGCCCCAGGTTGACAGGTGGCAGCTGTGCAAACACAGCCGCCTCCATGGGGTGCACCTCCATCCTCTCCAACGGCTCGAAGACGGGCGATGGGGGCTCGTCTTCCTCTTCCCCGAGCAGCAAAGCCATTTCGGCCAGCTCCTCGGTCGTGAGCTCTCTCTCTGCAATAGACAGAGAAGTTAATTCAATGAGGGGATTGGCCTCATTGCCTTGCGGCAATGTGGTCGCTCCCCCGACACTTTCCTCCAGGGTTATTTCGCCCTGGGTGCTTCCCTGGGGCTCCTGGGAGCCCGACCTACCTGCTTGTGCTTCCTCGGCGGTCTTTACCACCTTCTGCACTAACTGGTCCGAAGTTTTGTCCATTGCACGGGGTTATCCACCACGTGCGCACTGTGCAATCCTTAGGGAGCGTTGAAAATTTTTCGCGTCCTGTCACTATCGTGGTCAAGACGGAAAAGGACGCTTCCCGTGGTCATTTCCCCCAATTCCACAGGTATTGGGGGTGGGGGAATTAGGGCGCGTGTCGATTAAATTAATCGCCGCCGGTGGTCCCCCCTAGTGACCTGGACTTCGACCTAAATTTGCATATTTAGGCGGTCCTTTTAAACACCCTTGATTGATACCAATCAGAGGTGTCAATTTTCATTTTTCCGCGCGACTTGTCCGTCACGTGGCTCACCCTCGCGGGCGGAAACCGTACCTCCGACACCTGCAGTCGGTAATGCTATTCTTTTCAGAATAGTCTTCTTTACCGGGCGTCGGTAAATGCCTCTTTCAGCATTTTTGGCCCATTTCACGACAGAAAAATTCAATTTTGCAGAATTTACTGTTCTTTTACTCACTTTCTTTGATTTTTCGGTCGAGGAAAGGGAATGCCCCGCGCCTGAGACCATCCCCCCTCCGGGTGACGAGGAGAACAGCTCCCAGAGCAGCCGGAATAACCCCTCCCAAGCGAAAAATTAATACTTTCGAATTTTCGTCGGGGAAAATAAACTCGTTTTCTCAAGGTCATCTCCCCCGGGTGCCGAGGAGACAGGNCTCGTTTTCTCAAGGTCATCTCCCCCGGGTACCGAGGAGACAGAACATCGAGTTTCCGAGAAAATCTCCCCCTGACAAAAATTTCGTGCATTTTGAATTCTATTTTTCCCTTTTCAAGGAATAAATAAAATTCGTTACATTCGAGGGGAATCAATTTTCTCGATTCTCCTCGTATTATCTATGCGATAATTTTCACTTACCCATTTTCCAGGGTTTTCTTTTCTACTCCATTGGCGTGGCCTCACGTCGGGCGCCATTTTGTAAGGATATTTTCCCGGGTTATTCACCCAGGAAAAATCCAAACTACTTTTTAGCCGTCTCTATCGCTCAATAGTCGGGCGCCAGCCGGACATTCACGGGAGGTTCGACGAAAACCGGCCTCTGAGGCAAACTCGTCCACTCAGAGGACTGTTTGGGCTGGACAGTGGGTTGCCTAGCTAACATCAGCGTGATACGGTAGAGTGGGCGAGGTCCACCAGGAGTATTACCGTCACATTCCACGACCTTTGCAAGCCGTGGGTTATGCCTCGCGGCACAAGTTCCCTACTAAATGGGATTCATCTTTCCTCCGGAGGGTCTCTCGACTCCTCCGGTATGCTTCCCCTCTCCAAGTATTTCTACTCGGAAGAGTTTCTGAGCTACTTGCGATTCAGCCGGGATTCCTCAGAGCCTGGGACGTGGAGAGGCTGATCTGACCAGGGTGGAACTGCGTTACCCACGCTACGACCACCCACTCTCTCCACCACCAGTTACCGCTTTGGTCATCGCGCGTCACTGCCTCCGGGTAGTACTAGACCGTCGGCGTATGGTCGGACCGACAGGAGGATTTCTCGACTCCAGGCCCACGGGCCCATACGCCTCGAATCGTTCCGCCGAGACTAGATGACGCCGAACACGACGAAGTCGTCACCTCGCGTTCCGAAATAACTCAGATTTACGCGCGGGGGATGCAGGGGCATCCCCCTATATTCGCCGCCACAGTTATGCACCAGGCTACGCTGAGTAAACTCCTTACCATGGCTCCTTCAGCCATCCACCACTTCCAGTACACCGAGAGATTATTTCAACCTCTCGGTTCAAGCGCTCGCGTGCGACTAACTCGGAATCTTACTAGGGCCTTGCCTCCTAGTCTGGATATCTCGGCGACGATAGGTCATTCCGTTACCCTATCCCCACCAATCAACCCGACGGGATCACGGAGGTACCAGTCCTTTCACCTGGCCATTGGTCCCCAGCCTACTCCGACATAGCCTATAGAATCGCCCAGTTGGACGGCCTGTACGTCGGCCCCATTTCCCCTAGCACGTGCTGGGCGAATTCTAATACGGCGATAGTCTAGTACGCCCTCCAGACCTCCAGGGGTCGCGGTTTCACCCATAACCGCTATGCCTTAGGTCTTTCATTGGTTTGTGGTTTATCTCACCTAGTCCCGGCTTTCTTCAGCCCCTTCTAGGTGTCACTACTTATCTCTCTTCAACAATTTTGAGAGTTCACTTATCTTTTTAAGGGGATTTCAACCCGTAACGAGAAAATCTCGTTACAACCTTAACCTCAACTCAACCTTGGGTGTAATTCATCAGAGGTGTTTATTGATGGATATCGATAATGAAGATCACTGATTTCATGGGTGAAGGATGGACTGGAAGGACAGACATATTTTAATCTCATGAGAAGGACTCGAGGAACGATAGAAGTATTCCATGACTGGTTATTTGAGATTTCGTTTCAACCTGCTTGTGTTGAATAGAATACACAAAGAATACTCACCTGTAGTCCTGTGATATCACTTGATAAATAAGAGTTCACGTAAAGGTGACGGAATATGCGATCCGGATTCCTAATCAATTAAAATCGATTCAGACACGTTCAGACACGTTTTGTTGACGCGATGGGATATGCCCTCACCCTCGTGCCTCCGCCTTTTAATAATAAGAAAATGGCGGAAGCACGACTGGAGTCAGGACAACCTCGCAAAACTACAGTTCACCAGTCCATTACGATTTGAAAATCAATTATTCCAGATTTTTTTTACGAATAATGAGTGATATCAAGATTGAAAAACATTTTCAGGAAAAATAACATAGAGCAGTGTGCTCCGCATAACCCGAGATGATAATGACTTTGAAATACTGCATTGAAAAAGAGAATTTGATGAGGTTAGTATCACATTATCCTCCCCGGGTTGGAGAAACGTGATTCTATTGGTTCCAACGTTCAAGAGTGTTCCCGCGTTGAAAAAATACGGAAGTGAAGGAACACCCAAGGATTAATCGTTGAATGTCAACACTGAGCACATATCTTTTGGAAGTCTGGACAATTTTTGTCATAAAAGGCATTGATGAAATTATTTGACAAAGTGCAGCCCAATGGATCGTCAACTAAGAATTAAACGAAATTACAAGTCATATACTCTGTATGGGAATACCAGTGGCATTCCTGCTCGTACGAAATATCACTGGGTGGCGAGAAACAAAATTAAAAGGTTATTTATTTCTTAGTATAAACATGCTAAACTTTCACAAGTCAAATTGAATTCACTGAATTAATCGATTTTAATTTCTAGTTACCGCACTGAACATACTGAGGAGTACGATGAGCAGAGGAATTATCCTGTAATGATTACTGTGAGTATTGAGTCCCAGAAAATCCAAGAAAATTCTCTGGTTCTCCATAAAATTTTCTGATTTAGGAAATTTTTTTTTTCATTCATTTCTTATTTTAGGAAAACTTAGAATTTTTTCCCTAAATTGTCATCGAGTGTTTCTTCATTTTTCTTATTTAATATCAATTAATATTACTAGCTGTACCAGCCAGCTTGATCCAGGCAGAATAAAATAGAATGAAATAACGGGATGTTCAAGAATTCTCGAGTGCTCCAGGAGCATCAAAAAAAATCGAAGCACTTCATTAAAAAAAATCAGATAAATTCTCATAAATCCCGCATTTCAACTTCATTTCATTCAGTCTGGGCAAAACCGGGCCCAACAGTTAGTAAAAAACATTTATAATATATAAGGAAGGATTCTCCGTCAATTAGACTCTTATATTTTCATGCATGAGTATTCTATACTAGAATGAGTTTTTTATGAATTTTTCCAGGTTTTGTAAGTAACTCTGTAGAGAGATATATGTATTCAACTTTTGGAAATTAATCGTTTTCAACTCTATTCAATACTCACAATCAGTAAAATATTCTTACAAGACTTTCATCCATAAAATTTTCATTTATTTTTGAGGTTAGTCATTCAAATATTTTCGAATTGTTCTTATCTATTGATCACTCCTTTTACTCAAAAAAGATGAAAAAAGAGCGTAAGATGCTGTTTACAAAAAATAGAGAATACTCCTGGTACGTAAGCATTGAAAAATGACCGGAGGGAATACTCTAGAGCTGCACAATTAAAAAACGCCAAGTGCGTTGAAGCATTCGATTGATTTATGAAATAAATTTGAGCGTCCTCTAACATTCTTATTCAATCATAATTGGGGTGAAAAGAACATAAGTTAGTAATTACTGGCCGAAAAGACTTTACCAAACGTTCTAACAATAAAACATTTCTGATATACGTTTGGTGAAGTCTTCTGAGTTCATTCTTGCTCAATAATATTGTTTTATCCCTAAATATAACAAAATATCGATCTGGAGGAGGCTAAAACTAATTTTATGATGGAATCTGTTGATAAACTCTCATTTGGTCGCCTGATTATTGCCATTTTCGATGAAATCGCTATATTTGCCTCAATAATTGTGAAATCATTAAAAAAAAAACAGAAAAGTTTCCAAAATTCTTTCGCAACAGTTTTGATTTTTTTCAGAATTTTGCATTCCATCGTCAAATGCATATTACATAATGAAAATGATCTTTGCAGCGATTCTTTGAAATGGTTATCAATTTAGAAATAACTAAGTTTTAAGTTTTTCATCAGGAATTGAGGATTAACATTCACCCCTTTTTTTCATTGATCGTATAGATGGAAAGAGTTTTGCCAATGTTTCTCATGACAATTACAATTGCCCGAAAATCTATAAACCACATTTTATCTTGATTTTCCATTTTTTGTAAGCTGAAATCCGCTTATAAATCGTGGAAGAAACCCACTTGCCCAATAAATCTATAAAAATCTCCAAAAGAGTTTGGACCAGATGAACATCTGGAATTTCTCCTGAATTTCTTGAGACTATGATGAAAATGGGTAGCTGAATCGACGGAGAATCCTTCATATCCATTAATGTAACTGAACAAGGCTTTTCGGAAATTTTGAGTCTTTGGCGTTTGCATTTTTTAAATTCCATTATCATCGTGTTTTTCATTTTTATAGCCTCGTGCACTCGCTCCTCTTATTCATAATGAAGATTACACTCAACATTCTTCTGATGGAGATATTACATATGAACGTGATGATGGAAATTTTACTGAAGACTCTTCTGATGAAGAGAGTTTAGAAAGATGTGACTCCATTGCTGATAATGGTCTACGTGGCAGCAGTGACGACAGTGAGGATGAAGATATTTCTGATGCAGAGATAGCTGCAACTGGAGGAAACACAACTCACAATGCTTCACCTCCAGCTTTATCTGAGTATCCCACTGAAGACTTAGTAGCTCCCCTCCGGGCCCTCGCCACTAAACTGCGACATGGTCTCTCCTATAAGGCAACGGAATATTGTGTATCATTTGCAAACGTACTGACTGATACGAGAATTAGGTACAGCTCAAAATATGAGTGGAAGAAAATCTCAAATCGTCTCTGCGATTTTATGTCAATTCATCACTTTTGTGATAAATGTCACGTATATGTGGGAAGGGAAGTTGATTCTGAGAGCGAGCAAAATATTTTATCTTGTCCAAAATGTCATACGGTGCTTGATATGACGAATAACTGGAGAAGTGGGAATGTTGTCCTGTATTTAAATCTCAAGGAGCAGATACAATACTTTCTTGAATTAAATCACGATCACCTGATAGATCCACAAAATCGAGTGAAAGAGAATAAATATGCCTGGAAGACATCTTCGATGGGTGCATGTATAAAAAAATCGTACCTGAGAATACAATTACTTTGAATGTTAACGTAGATGGTACACTGGTCCATAAAAGTTCTCTTATGTCATTGTACCCTGTCCTCTGTTCAATGAATGAGATACCCCTCAAAGAGAGATCTAAAAACATGATATTATGCAGTTTATGGTTCGGGCCAGGAAAACCCGTCCATATGAACGAATTCTTGAAACCCTTCGTCAAGGAGTTGCAGAGTTTGGAAACGTACGGTGTGGAGTATGTGCATGGTGGAGAGAAATATCGTAAAAAATTGAAATGTCTGTTGGGAATATGCGATTCTGTAGCACAACCTGTCGTGAGAAATACCTCTCAATTCAATCATGAATAAGCGTGCGGGCTTTGTTTACACCCTGGGATCCAAGTACCCAAAGGAAAAGGCACTGTAAAAGTTTACCCTATCGATGATTATGGAAATCCATTCGGAGAGGGTCTTCGGAACCACGAGGACACTCTTATTCATGCACAGAACGATGAGAAGGGGGTGAGGGGGAAATCAGTCTTATACGATCTTCCAGAATTCAATGTTATTGATGGTCTCCCCGCAGATTGGATGCACCTAGCTACGCTGGGTGTAGCCAAACAATTCTGGAAAACTCTGGTTAGACTCTGAAAACCATTCCGAGCCATTCTTTTTAGGCCAACATGAAGGTACGATAAATGCGATGCTCGAATCATTTACTCCCACTTTAGAGATTTCTCGCACGACGAGAAATATCAGAGAACGAAAATTCTGAAAAGCTCACGAATGGAGCATTTGGTTACTTTTCTATAGCTTACCGATCCTTCGAGAAATCGCTACACAAAAATATGTCGAACACTGGGCGTTACTTGTTGATGGGATTTCTATCCTATTGAAGACTTCTATCATATGTTCCGAGGTGGAGTATGCAGGACAGTGTCTTTATGATTTCGTGAAAGGAGTCAAGGTCTTGTATGGAATTGAACATGTTTCATTCAATGTTCATCTTCTTAATCATCTACCAGACTGTGTTTCAAAATGGGGCCCGCTTTGGACGCATAGTGCATTCATGTACGAATCATTCAATTTTACTTTGAAAAATTGCGTTCACAGTGCCAATGGTGTGCCTCTACAAATATGTGATTCATTCAGATATCAAATTGGGGTGCTTAAATTAAAGAACATGTGTGAGGAGAGTTTAACTCAGCCCCAAAGGAAATTTTTGTCAATGATGTTGTACAATAAAATTAGACCAAAAGTCATTCTGCGAGTTAATGATGTTGGTCTATTGGAGACAGTGAAACAGAGTGGGGCTCTCAATCGTCTCTATTATTTGGCTCTCAGGCGACTTGATGTTCATGCAGAATTGGCTTCAACATTTCATATTGCAACAAGAATTTTGCTAGATTAGGAAGTCATTCATTCAAAACTCTACAAGAGACCCAAGAAAAGAAAGAGTTATATTGTTCTCACAAGAGAGCAGAAGATATTTGAGATTGAAATATTTGTTATTCTTTCCTATGTCGATTCAAGGCAAATTTATGCCATTGGAAAATACTACGAGAAAATTAATTCACCGTTCTCTAATCGGCGATTAACGCACTTGACCTTTGTACAAAATCAAGATCGTAATTTAGCTTCTATCAATGTTCAGGAAATTAAGGAGAAAGTTACACTTCTGTCCCTACAAAAGCAGAATATTTCGATTGCTTGTGCTCACCCAAACAGATACGAATCGTGGAAGTGATGAATGTACTTTTATGAATAAAATATGTCAATATTAATCAATGGTCAATGTGTATTTTTTCTCCTTCCCTTATTCTCTTATTCCACCAATTCAGAAATGGCTATAATTGTCAATTATAATTAACATTATTCGATTACTTGGCTAATCCATAATTCAAGGGGATGAGTTTTCAGGCAATTGAAGAATCAATAATTTGAACCAAAAATTACCAATTATTTTACTAGTCAATATTTGGGGTTAATCCTGAACGATTTTCTCATCCATAAATAATTAATCTTCAACGGTTATCAATTGATCAGTCATTCCAATTATTTTCCCAATCATTAATTGGGATCCATAATCGTCCAATATTTCGATCAATCGTTAATCATACCATGACCACCGCAATTGACGTGAGGAATTTTTGGATTGCTTGATCGATAAGGACCAAATGTGTTTGGAAGGTCAGATGAGTAGAAGGCCCAGATAAGTTTCAGGGTCACGAGGGTCACAAGCCAAAAGAGTGTAAGGGCCATATGAGTCGGAAGGGTCATTGGTTGATTTCTATGGGTTAGTTGAACCTAGGGATCGAATGAGCCCGCACTCCTTCTGTATCCGGCATATAATTCACATATATTTTAATTACATATCTAAATATTAATTTTAATATATGTCACATATATATGACGTATATAGCAACATATATGTCTTATAAATAATGAGTTATATACTTTAGATATTACAGAATATATAGTTTTTACATTGAATAAATAATCTGCATGAATGACAAATATCTCATAATATATATATATTCATATATATTTTGGAAATATGGATCATACTTGGAGTAAATAATTGACATATATCTCGTATATAAAAAAACATATAATCCCATTAGAATTTCATATAAAAAATGACATGTATTCGACATATATTTCGAATACAACATTTTTGGCCAAAATATATGTAGTATGATAAGCATATATGTGATATATATTTGAGCATATATTTTTTTTCATCACGCTGTGACGAAAAGTGAACTTTTCGGCACGCTCCACGTGCCTAAAAGTCCAATTTCCGCCACATTGTGATGAAAAATATTGTTCGTAACTCGTGAAAAAATGTTTTTTAGCTCGTGGGATTATATCACTCGCCAAAAAACACTTTTTTGCACTCGTTACGAAATATACTATTTTCGTGTGGGTTCACAAGAAGTTTTTCTCTAATATGCTCCTCGAACCACTGTTTAATATCAGTTGAATCAAGAATTATTTCATTCTTGGTACTGAAATATTTTTCTTTTTCAATGAGATGTTCATCTCTATTAATTTCATATTTACACGTTAACACTACATTCACTGTCAAACTTCCTTCTTGTTTCAATGCATTTTTCAAACATACACAGAGCATTCGTCTAGCATCATCTAAAAATTTGGATATGTCTGGATTTTTCACGTTAATGATTACACCGGTTCTCATACGACCCTCAAAAACACTTTGCAAGTCCTCCCATCGGACTCCATCAGTTAAATTACCTCTTAAGTCTCCTCCTATCACTTCAAAGTTTCTGAATCTTGCGTAGAACGCTTTCAGTCGTCCTAACATGTGAGTTAAACGTCTTTTCTCACTATGACTCGCACCCCTCTTCAATAATGCATTAATTTCTTTCGAATGTCCTCTGATGTGATTAAGCCATTGTTGAATTTCCCTGGGTCTCCTTCTCGTTTTCACTATTTCATACGCATCCTCCAATGACCTCAGTAATCGTTTACATGCGTTAGGATCCATGTTGTTCATGATAAAGACACTAAAGAACTAGCGGAAAATCAAGATGAAATTTGTTTATATAGATACAAAGGTGAGTATGCCTACGCTTGTACACTCTGTAAAATCTTACGCAATTGGTTGAAAAAGAATCATATGACTCATGGAAAATTATTAACAAAATAGCAACATTTTTTGTTCGTGGGAAAAAAAATAGTTGAAAAATGTCCTGGATAACATTTAATCTTTGCGGTGCGATAACACATCGAAGGGTCCGAAAACTCTGCTCCAGTTTGTCAAACATCATGTTCTTAGGGTTGTGAGTACAACATGCGTTTCCAGGTAAACCGAAAAAGTCTATGTAAACAAAAGATTGCGTTCGGACATCTTCCAATGCATTTCCATCCTTATCAGTTTGCAGCAGATGGAGATTTTTCGGAAACTCCTCCTACTACAACGTGTAAAATTTGTCGAGGACTATGCCAAAATTTGTTGGGGTACCTAAGTTTTTGGATGACTGATCCTCTGCCTTTGCAGATATACATACTCCCTCCCCTTTTGAACTCTTCCTTTTAAAATAAATATTTACATATTGATATGGTTATTAACAACAATTTCACACGAAGGGGGGCGGCAGATGAGAAAGCACGGGAAATCTCAATTTCAGACGTGTCAGGAAAATGTTTTTTAAAATAAATATTTATATATTGATATAATTATTAACAATGATTTCCCACGAATGGGAGCGGCAAAGAGGAAAGTACGGGAAAACTCAAGTGCAGAAATGTGACAGGAAAATGTTTTTTAAAATAAATATTTATATATTGATATAATTATTAACAATGATTTCCCACGAATGGGAGCGGCAAAGAGGAAAGTACGGGAAAACTCAAGTGCAGAAATGTGACAGGAAAATGTTTTTTAAAATAAATATTTATATATTGATATAATTATTAACAATGATTTCCCACGAATGGGAGCGGCAAAGAGGAAAGTACGGGAAAACTCAAGTGCAGAAATGTGACAGGAAAATGTTTTTTAAAATAAATATTTATATATTGATATAATTATTAACAATGATTTCCCACGAATGGGAGCGGCAAAGAGGAAAGTACGGGAAAACTCAAGTGCAGAAATGTGACAGGAAAATGTTTTTTAAAATAAATATTTACATATTGATATCGTTATTAACAAGAATTTCACACGAAGGAGGGCGGCAAACGAGAAAGTACCGGAAAACTCAAATTCAGACGTGTCAAGTGGAGCCACGTGTCAATGTTTGAAGAAGAAGAGGAGCCCCTTCTATGATTTCTACAGCAGCGAATTAGTTAACCCTTTCACCCCTCGCGGCAGTGTACTGAGAAGTTTGGGTATACTAATTGATTAATTAATCAATCGATCCCGAATTTAGCCGTGATTTGCGGAATTAATCTGCGAATCAAACCGCGACCTGTCAATTAATTAACCCCTTCACTCACCCCCTCGCAGGGTGGATTGACTAGGTCACCGAGAAGGTCCTTTGTAACGCAAAACCGCGAATTCAATTGATTAACCAGCGAATTAAATAACCCTTTCATCACTTCGAGGGAAAAAATCGTGAATTAATTAATCAAACCGCGAATTAAAACACGAATTAATTAACCCTTTCATCACTTCGAGGGAAACAACCGCGAATCAATTAATCAAACCGTGAATTAAACCGCGAATTAAAGCGCGACCCCGCGAATCAAAGCGCGATTTAAACCGCGACCCCGCGAATTAATCAACCACCCACTTTCATCTGATCCCCCTACTGGGTCCCAACGACCAGGTCGACGCCAAAAACGTTGCCCCAGAACCGGCATTATATAACTACTTAGGCTGGACTCACTCCCAGGAACGAATGGATTGCGGTGTTGTACGCGAACTAAAACTGCGGTATTAGCTGATCTCACTGCCGATGTTCATTGGAGATGAAGGTGAAGATCATGCCCTTAATGTTGCGATTTACTCTCTCCATTGGATTTGCCTGGGCGTGATATGGGGGCGAGTATACTCGAGTGATTTTCAGGTCATGTATGAGCTTCGTCAACGTCTGGTTCTTATAATGTGTTCCATTATCCGTCAGGAAGACTCGTGGCGTTCCCCATCGATGTATGACTCGCTCCATTAATGCCTTTCCAATTGTTTTGGCATTTACATACTCGAAAATGACCAGGTAGCAATTTCCAGCCGATGATTCTGGGTATGGGCCCATCATATCTGACGCTACGACATCCCATTGTTTGTCAATTTTCATCTCGTTCATTAGTTCTGCTGGTTTCTACTAATCGCTCTTGTGCTCAGCGCAGGTTACATAATTCCGGACGTAGTATTTGAAGTCCCTGTACAGTCCAGGCCAGTAGTACATCCTCGAGACTCGTTGATACATTTTATCAACTCCTCCATGTCCAGCCTGGTGGTTATCATGACATTGCTTGAGCACTGAGTGTTGTTGATGAGGAGGAACTACCAGTTTCCACGTTTCCTCATCATCTCCAGTGGTTACCTTCATTGGGTCCGGCCGGAAGTAATACAGCTGGCCATCCTGTATGTGATAGTCGCTGTGTTCCTCGAGCTTCTGTTGGACTCGGTCGTACTTGACTTCGTAACAACCTGGTTCAAATGGATCCCCCAATGAGTTGACTGTGACGTCTTCGCCTACCTCGAGGTTTTCATAGAGTCGAGAGATGGCATCGGCCGCTTCGTTCTCCGTTTCTCGTCGCTATTTGATGGTCATGCTGTAGCCTGACAATTCGAGAGCCCACCTTGCCAGTCTACCCACTGGATCTTTGAGATTTTGGAGCCACCGGAGACTGCTGTGATCGGTGACCACGGTGAAGTGGATTCCCTCGAGGTAGGGCCTGAACTTCCTGAATGTCCAGAGTACCGCTAGGGACTCCTGCTCAGTCACGTTGTACCTCTGTTCTGGTCCCGTGAGAGTTTTTCCTGCGCAGGCTATCAGTCGCTCTTTTTTTCCCTCTTTCTGTGTCAGTACTGCTCCGATGCCTGTTCCACTGATGTTGGTGTAGAGTACGAATGGCAGAGAGAAGTCCGGATAATGGAGTGTTGCTGCATTATCCAGTTCTTTTTTCGCAGCCTGAAATGCGGCTTCTTCCTCCTCTCGCCAGTGCCATTCCACTTTAGCGCTGATCAGCTTGTAAAATGGTCCAGATACCTTGGGGATGGATTTCATGTGGCGATGATACAAATTCATCATCCCATTGAACCTCCTGATCTCCTTCACGTTCCTCGGTATCGGGTACTCGAGAATTGACTGTAGCTTCTCAGGATCAGGCTTGAGACCCTCTTTATTCACCAAAAATTCCAGAAATCGCACGTCTTGACAGCAAAATTCGGACTTTTTCGGATTCAGCACCAGCCCAGCTTCCTTGATGATTCCCAGTATCTGTGCCAGGATTTCGAAGTGATGTTCAAAACTCCTGGTGACCAGAATCACGTCGTCGAGGAAGGTGAAGACGTTTGGTTCGAGCCTTAGACCGAATAGCTTATCCATGAGCCTTTGGAAAGTTGCTGGTGCATAGCACAGCCCATATGGCATCCTCGTGAACTGGAGAAGGCCTTTCTCTTCCACCACAAACGCAGTTCTCGCCTTGCTCTTCTCCTCAAGAGGTATCTGGTGATATCCAGCTTTCAGGTCCAACGTCGTGATGTAATGAGCTTCGTGGAGTTTGTCGAGGATTGATGTCATGTCCGGGAGAGGGTACGCATCCTTGGGAATCAATGAATTCAGTACCCGGAAGTCAAAGCAAAATCTCCAGGAACCATCAGGTTTTTTCACCATCACTGGGCGGCTTGCCTACGGTGATTCTCCGTCCTCCATAATGCCTTTTGCTAGCATCCTGTGCACTTCTGCTAGCAGAACTTCCATCACTGGTGGTGATCTCCTGACCATTTTCTGCTTCACCGTCTCTTCATCCGGTGCCAGGATAACATGCCCGGTGATTTTTATGGGTTGACTCAAGTCTTTTGGTAGCTGTTCCGCCCATTTCTCGAGAAGTTTATCAAGAGCCTCGTGTTGATGGTCATTCAGCTTCTGGATTCCATAGCAGGTGCTGATTAATGCCATTCCGTCTGCAACTTTGACGACAGGGTGAGGTTTATTTACGCCCTTTATCCACCAGACTCGTTTCTTACCATTGAGATTGACTCCGTAGTGAGTAATGAAGTCCATCCCCAGGATGCACTCGGTTCTCAGGTGCTCTATCACGACCGCAGGACCACTCATATACCCCGTCAATTGCGATGGGTATCATGGCTTCCCCGCAGATTTTCTCGGGAGTTCCATTCGCCATGGCCACGTAACCGGACTTGGAGGGTGGTCGCTTCTCCATTTTGAGTTTTAGTTCTTTCACTATGACCTTCTCCACTCTTTCAAAGACGATCAGAGCTGCTCCTGTGTCCTGCAACGCATCGAGGCTTTTATTTCCCACTGGAATCAATGCCATTATTCTCTTTTTGCTACCCTTCTGAGCCATTTTACCTGGCCATGGAGGGAAGTTCTCGAGCTCCACATTAGGCGTTCCTGAGTTCTGCGGACTTTCCGGCTTTTCCCTTGGTTCTGATAGACAGCTATGGTTCACCACCTGCTGGTGAGTTTTTTCCTTTAGTGGCTGCACCTGAGCACTTTCGATTTCCTCTGGTACTCGTTTCGGGTCCACGAATTCGATGATTGCTCTGTCCTCGTCGAGTTTGTTTCCCTCGTCTGTCTCCTCATCATCCGGGATCTCATAATAGCGCCACATCTCCCCACCCCCCTTTCCGAAAGTGACTTCTGACACTCTCTCAGCTCCAACTTTCTTTTCCTGGACAGGGACAGTACCGAGAGAGAGTACTGAGTTGCTGTCGGTTCGTTTTTCGCTGGGGGTGTCCATAATGGTGCTTGTGGATGTGATACAACTCGAGTTTGTGAATCTTGTCTCGCCGTGTGAGGACTCTGTGTTGCATGGATTCTATCAGAGTCAAGTCTTACTTCTGGTGCCCCTTGGCGTTTTTTGACATCTTGCAACCAAAGTCATCGATGAGCACTCCCTCTCTTCCACACGCAATACAGAGGGTGACCCTTGCTTTGGGACAGTCTCTCTTCATGTATCCGTCCATTTGTTTACAGTTGCGACAGATATAAGGGAATCTCGGCTTGTATGCTGTTGGCGCCGGCTGTGAGTTAGACGTAACTTGTGGTACAGGTGTCGGGCCGGCTGGTTTCGACTCAAGCGATTTAGTTGTCTCCGATACCTGTGCCACTCCTTTCGCCATTGGTCCTCCCTTTTCCGGCATCTTCTTCTTCTTTCCTGCAGAGATTTTCACTCCGCCTTGCGGTGCTGGGGACTGGATCACCTCACTGACTTCTTCTCTCTTGATGGTCGTGATGGCTTGAGCCTTCTTCCCCCCCCCTCGTTTTGGCGTTCTCCTTGGTACTTGACCAGGCAAACTCCTTTACGCCGCACTGGTCTTTCCCTGCTGGGGGACGAAAGCTCTTGCTTCTCCTCCACTTTTTTTCTTCCCCTGCAGTCAGCTCCACGAGCTCCTCAAAAGTCTCGAAATCCCCTGGATTGATGCTACGGTTGTACTAAGACCGGAGAACGCTGTAAGCCCCCTTGAGTTGCTGGCTCAGTCTTGGCGGATTGTCCAGGCGGTCGTAGAAGACTTGGAGACAGACTAGGTAGTCTATGGCCAGCTCTCCTGGAGCCTGGTTATGGTTGCGGAAATCTTCATTGATGTCCTCATCGTCCGCCTTTGCCGCATACCAGCTCCTGAAGGCCTAGGGAAGTATAACGGTCCACCCCAAACAGGGCCCCGGATGTTGGAGTAAGGCCATTAAGTACACCTGGGGTGGAACCTAGTGCCCCAGGGACTATCGTTTGCGATGCCAACTACCCCTGGCGCCTGCCAGAACTCGGCACAGAGAACACCTTGACATTAGGGGATGTGTTTGGAAGGTGTTGGTTTGCGCCAGCGTATTTTATTTGGTCGCTACCCTCTGTTTCGTAGTTCAGACCAGCGAGCATCCCCCTATCCATCACCCGGGGACGAGCCACGTTGCAGGACTTTCCAACCTGCGAAAAGTCTCGGAGAGTAAAGGCGTTTCTCTCCGACAGGTTCCGTGGTGTGTTTGTGTATATGTGTGTTTTTATTTATAGTCTGTCGGAGAATGCATTTATGCATCCCCACTTGGAGGAAGGAATCTGTGATTTTCTCCGTCGAGTGGGGTATATCGGGCTCGGACCCATTTTTCATACCGACTAAACTCCTGTCAGGCTTATATTTACTAACCTTCCATCCCCTCGTGGAACCACCGTCAAGTATTCGCAAGGGAGGTCTCAGATATGTGCTCTTTCATGTTGTTGTCGTCAAATGTACTACCCCACTCCTGCTGAGCTGTTAGCTGCGGGGGGGGGGGAAGATTCCATAACAAGCTTCTTGATGACTTCCGCCGCAAAGTCGCTCGTTGCGTCCCAGGCTGTCTGTGAAGGCAGCGTCGTTTCTACCAAGTTCTCGGGCAAGACTTCACTTTCAAGAAGCAGATTCCCAAGTACGCCGGATTTTACCGAAACGGGGGTATCTGAAAAACAGATGCTCTGAATTGTCATCGACTCCCATATAGACTGGGCACTCCCAGGAATCCTCACGTGAGAATTCCTTCCTCATGAGTTCCGGAAACGTCGGTGATGATATCGGTTAACGTTTAAGTCGAGTCATCACGAACTTGTATGGCCTGTCCCACGGATTGCTCTCCACTTTTGCAAGAAGCTCATTCCATGATTGCTTTTTACTGCACTTTATGGCTTTTTTGAGCTTTCTTCGTGCCTTTTTTATATTTCATGTCCCACTCTTCAAAGTTTGGCTTGTTCCGGCTGCGCTGGAACGATCTCTTAGCTGCGTTGCACTCCTTGCGCATGATGGCGATGGTGTTATCCCATCAGTATACTGGTGGATGCCGATTGCTGGCCCGTTTCCTGGGCATGGTAGTGTCGCAGGCTTTGGCAACTCCTTTCATAATGTTGTCCGTCTTCTATTTGGCATTTTTTCCACTGATTCGACGGTCATCAAAAGTAACTAGGAATGAGCTCTGATCAAAAGTACTCACTTTCCAGTCATTGCCGTTGGTCTCTTTGGGCGTTGGTCCGATGCTCCGGCCGGTGGATATCTCCCAGAGTATCGCACGATGATCACTAGCAGTGTAGATGTCGTTTACCTCCCATGAGTAGTTTCTTTCTGCAAGGCTGCTGCTCACGGAGGTGAGATCCACAATTGAGCTCGCCTCTCCCCTCATGAAAGTCGGTTCATTGCCACTATTTAGCAATACTACATCTAGCGACGACATAGTTTCCAGGACGGCTTGTCCTTTGGCGTTGGTCTCTTTACTCCACCAGTCGACTGGCCAGGTGTTGAAATCTCCGGCTATTACCACCGGAAAGTGCTGCTTCACGTCTTCAGTCAGGCAATGCAAGAAGTTTGTAAACTCATACGCCGAAAGGCTTGGCGTGGCGTAGCAGCTGTAGAAGTAGATTCCATCAACCTTGGCCTTCGCAAGATCCTTCTGAATACTACTGGTGATGCTCTGAAATGGTTGCTTCCCACAAGACCAGTTGATATCCTTCTTACTGATGTCAGTAACCCACGTTTGGGTGCCGAGATGTCGCTACGACTCTGAGATCATCACAAGGTCAGGCTTCAGCGCCCACATCGTTTGCATGAGCAGATCAAGTGCGGTCTCAGAGTGATTGAGATTGAACTGTAGAACCCTCATCGTCGTTTTTTGGTAAGCTTCTGGAGTTTCGCTTTGTATGCTGGGCCTCTACTGCTACTAGCTACTGCTACCAGCTACTGCTGTCAGCAATGTAGGTACAGTTTTTGATATCGCCTTTCTCAGTGCCCAAAGTACACTTGGGCTGCTTCTGGCAGTCTGCGACTTTGCGTCCAGTTCATGAGCACTTAACACAGTGTATTGATCGATTGACGGTGCTGCTGCATTTGGTGGCATTATGTCCATAGTGTCAGTACTTAAACCACTTGCCTGACCTCTATATGCCTCACGTAAGGACTTGATCGCGCCTGGATTGATGTCGCATTCGTTTCCGGCTACTGTTATCAGAACTTCAAGCACCTCCTCTTTCGTCACAGTCTCATCGAAGTCTTTGGTCTTGAGTTTCTCTTGTGATCCTTTACTAAGTACCTCAGCTTTGTCGCCAAGGAGATCGGAGATGGTTTTATGCAGCTGAGAAGCCCCGACAGTTGCCTCTCTTCTCAGGACAATGACCATGTCTCCTGTTGCTGCCTTACGCAGTCTGTCAATGCATTCGCATTGCTCCTTAGAGAAGTCCTTCTTCACTCAGGCAAGGATCTCCGAATACTTCTCTCTTCCTCCTTTGGCCCTCTTTCGAAGACGCGATGGCTGAGGAGGCTGATTTCCTAGTTTGTTTGTTTTCTTCTTGCTCTTCATGGTTTCCCATTCAGGGGGCTTAGCAGGTGGCTTCGGTGGTATCCCACTGTGAGTTACGTTCAGTTTCTTGGACTTCTTCGGAGTCTTGCCCTCCGTCCTGAGTCCTTCGAACTTCTTCTCCTACGCAATAGTCTGAGCATGTTCCGATTGAGTGTCGATTCCGAGTTCGATCAAGAACGCGGCGGTAATGGTGTTAATACCGGTGCCGGGTCGCTAGTGGCATCCGGGTTCGAAGCTCGCATTTGCTACAAGTCCTTAAGCCTCTGGACGATGTCAACAATCGACAGCAATTTGGCTTTCATTTTCTCGTGTACATTTGGCCTTATCTGCATGACCGTTTAGAGCCCTGGCTTCTGGAGACGTGTCCAGCCATGTTGCTACTCCTTCTGCTGTTCGGATGATAGACAACTCCTGCCTTTTTCATTGGCCTGAGGCCGATCCCGCCTTCTAGCATTTGAGGCCAAGGAGTCCACTTTTAAAGGACTTGATGATTGGACTCCTCCGACAAACCGTGGAGTTGTCACTAGCCACTGGTGCTTTTACCCGATCGGAATGGATGGCGGGATTTAATTTCTCAGGGATACCCGCATAGGAATTTATTGTTTTCTCATGACTGTTCATTGTTACTTTAAAGGGCGCCACACCCTATTCACTTTGTTGTAGGCTGTTATAGGGAGCCCGCCCTGCACGCCTGTGTGTGTATTTGGTAAATGCTCCCGCCTTTTATTTCCAAACACAACTGTAATCTCCTTCCAAATTTTTTTACGACCGATAGAAGAATACAATAGGGAATGCTGTTCATCGCATTAACAATCCGCCTTTGTAGAGAATGCAACAGTGTCGGTCCATTTCTGTAAAGAGTATCTTTTACATACCCCCACAAATAAGAATCTAGTGCAGTATGATCTGGAAATCTAAGGGGCCACTGGACAAAACCATTGCGGCCAATCCCACATTCACTAAATGTACTATTGAGTAATGTCTTCACGTCTCAAGCAAAATTACGTGGTGCACCACCTTGTGGAGCCACATTCTCTTCCTAGTTTGCAAACAGACATTTTCCAATAATACCGGCAGTTCTACCCGTAATAACTGAAGATATCTCTCACATGTCACAGTTCCACCAACACAGTGGGGCCCGATTACATGGCCATTAACTATGCCAAACCATACATTTGAACTCCATCGATGTTAATGGTCAATATATTGCATCCAGTGGGGATTTGTTTGTGACCAGTAATGGCTGTTATGACGATTCAACGTACCAATGCTGTGATAAGTTGCCTCATCACGGAATGCAATGTATCAAAAAAAAGGCAGGGTTCTCTTCTAGTTTCTGTGATGCACAATGACAGAAAATCACCCAATTCTGTCGATCATCTGCAGTTAATTATTATGTTAATGTAACGTGATATCGGTGGTAACCACATGATTGAAGAATTATGTGCGCTATACTACGGGGAATTCCGATATCTTCTTCGATATCTCTTACACTTGCATCAGGATGCAAATGGGCGTACGTTAGCATAATAATAGTTCGCGGATCCTCAGGATCACGTAAGCGTTGACGAGGCCTACCAAACTGTTGGATTCTGCCACGCCGACAACTCATTTCGATGTAACGAATACTAGATACAGATGGGTAATGCTGTCAATTTAGATAACGCTGCCGATAAACTCGAGCTTCAAATCAATAATTTTTTCAATATTCACTTGAAATGAGTAAAATGTATGTCATTTCAATCTGCGAATAATGCATGATAACACACGCACTCTGTACTGAATAATACTGATGAATTTACGCTATCTAATATTAGAGTCATCATTTCACGACCAAAATAACAATAATCCTTTGTTGAGAAAAACATTCTAAACTCATTCAACTTTGGTTACCTACGTGGACATTCAAATCAAAATGACCCGATTCGTGCCCGATTTGATACATGATAGTACAACTTATTCATCTTTTTGTAATATTATCCCAAAGACATGAAGAAATTCTTCATGGGTAATACCATTGTATTCGTCTCACCAAGTACAACAACTTTTGTAAGACGAAACTTCATACAAGGTGTCCCATTTGAAACAATACGGCTTAATGTCTCTCGTAGGAAGGGGAGACAGCAAAATCGTTCAAATACAAGTTGTAGGTTTCGGTGGGGGAACTTAGTGCTGATGGAATCGAGGCCCTCATTGCTCATTGTTCTATGCTACGAGCATAAAGTCAGTTCTTACAATCAAATGAAAGGGAAATATCTTTATTCGGACCATCTTGCCGCACAGAAATGCTGGAATGTTATTCATTTACTAACTCGTCAATATACCATGTAAACAAAAGATGACTCAGGTAGGTAAGGGGCATTGTAAGAGCTAGGTGTTACTCTATATTTTCTGTCAGTGACAAAATATCCATCATTGAGTTCATACAGTGTCGTTTAAAATGGTTTCTTCTGCTAGTGAATGCGTGAATATTTTCTCCTGACCTTACCCCACTGCATTTTTATTTGTGGGGTTACGTGGAAGATGTTGGGTACATCAATCGACCGACAACTCCGGCGGATTTTCAGAGACGGATCAGACAAGCAATCGCAAATATTCCATCTGAAGTCTTCTTTTCTGTTGTTCGAAGTTTCCGACGCTGGCTGGAGTTATGCCTTGCTGTTAATGGCGGTAACGTCGAACATCTTCTGTAATTACTGTTCACGATGCCTGGTATAGTTGAACTTTTCTCGGCGAGACGAACAACTTTTGTAGGGGTGAAAACTATTATTGTCATTTGAAGAAACTGACTTTATACTCGTAGCATAGAAACATAAACAATGGGGGCCTGGATTCCATCAGCACTAAGTTTCCCCCTCCGAACCCTACAACTTGTATTTGAACAATTTTGCTCTTCCTCCCGTCTTACAAGAGATATTGCGCCGTACTTTTTCAACTGGGATAGCCTGTATATTTCTGGACCTTACAATGTTAAAGTTATCCAGCTTACCGCAAACAAAACAAAGTAATATTTTATTCATTTTGGATTAGGGGTTCAGGGGTTTGTTGGGATTGAACCGAATATTCGTTGATCTATTGGAACTGGATTTTGTTTCATTAAAATGTGAAGGAAAATTCTGAGTTTGATTTTGAAGATTTAAGACTTTCAACAGGATCGTGAATTGAATTGATTTGAGCTCATTGAAATGCGCGTGACGTTCACGTTGTTCTATATCCAATTGAAGAAAATGCCAATTTAAATTAGAAGAGAGTAGATGAAATTAGAAACAAGGCAAAGATAAATATAAGGATGTCACAATCGGAAGAGAAGAAAGAATAGAAATAATTGAGTGACGCTTACATCAGGGGACAGGTGCTGCGCTGTAAGTGGTTAAAATTCGTGTCAAGGACGCCGGTGCTGTCTCTGAAATTCTGTCTGCTGTCTCAAGATTTATGAGTCTGTTCACAGCAATCAGATGGTATGCTGCGATGATTCATTCAATATTTCCTGCCCCAAGGCATTTCCATTCATCTTTTTTTTCCTAAATTTTGTATTGTTTGCAAGAAATTCAAAGGAACATCTCCTCGGGATAGGTTTTTCACAAAACCATTTATTATTTACCCATGACTTTTGTGTGAAAATATTCAGTTTCGATCAACTGATTACAAATCATCTTTTACAATGAATTTCTCGAGATGATGAAAATAAATCTGATCCGCATCATGGTATCTGCAATCTCCTTCAAAATCGTACCTCATTTTTGCGGGAAAAAATGTCTGCGTAATATTGCTGCAAACAATGCGAGGGTAGAGTTTTTACCGGGCAAAAAGCGTCAAACACTACTCTGTGTTGTTTTTGGGGGACACATTCAAATTTCATCTTGTCATAATTGCTGTTTTACTAAATTATGATTTATTCAACAATAGGGTCCGATACAATGGCGAAACAGAAGATTTCCATCACCAGCTTGTAATAGTCTACTGTCTGCTGAGTCATAGCAGCGATGAAGTTGGCTCATTGGGAAGAAAAAGCACAATAAACCAAAGATATTCTTACGACAATCCTGAGAAAGGTAATCCATCTCATAAATCAAAAAGTAATGCGTACTATTCACGGTCGCACGTCGAGTTTTCCAACTCGAATGGTATTGTAGTATTTTTCAAATAGAGTATAAGAGCTTTATATTTACATTGGAGCTCGGTTCGCGTTCAACTTTGGAAACATGACCGGACATAAAATAAATTTTACATTGAGAACCCAATGTCTTCTCAATGTTTCAGGTTAATTCTAATTCGATATTGATTTTTAAACAAATCAAATTAGTTTAAAATATGGTGAAAAAATTTACGCAGATAGGTGATTGATTAAGGAATTATAATATCGAGCCTGCGTGCAATTAGGATACTGATATGGTATTAGATAATCCCATAAAAATAAAACAAAGTTTTTGAAAAAAATGGCCAAGTCCACGTTTCAATGCATTGTGTTTTGCACAATTTAGAAAAAAAATTATCAAGTAACGTTTCCGACGTGTGTTGTTGAAAAAATTTCAAATTACTGTTGTTAAAAAAATGTTGACAAATTTAAAAGTGCTGTTGTTGAAAAACTGTTGCAAAATTTCAAAGTGCTGTTGTTTAAAAAATATTGATAAATTTCAATGTGCTGCTGCTGAAAAAATTTCACGACCTCATTCGTTATTGATTGACTCTGACAAATCAAAAAAAAAAGGAAATAACAAAGGACGCCAAGTTCTTAAAGTTTTAAGGACGATATAGCTTTTTTTTAGGAATGATACCAACAAACAGGGTTTTTATTCGTACATTCAAAGATTTTTGTTCCGCCTGATTATTAATTCCAACTCAGTATAGCTAATCCGTATGAGTCATCGGAGGGTCACAAGGGTCATAAAAAGTGTGGTTATTTCAAGAGGTGTATTACGAAGAGTGAAAATTATGAGCAGTTTCTCGAAAAAAAAATGGTCAGAAAAATAGTCAGGACCAAAGTACTTGGCGCGGTTTTTGATTCTTACATGAATGATCGTCAGCATGCGTTCGTCTGCATGACATCGTTGGCATGAATGATTGTTCGCGAAATAAATTACCGAACTTTGGGTTGCGAAATAAATTACAGAACTGCAGTACAGTAAAAAGAGATAGGATACCAATACTGCTACTGCTACTACTATCTTGAATGTGAAACCCAGTCTTCGAGTCTTTTGTATCAGTTATCTGTAGGAACTGAGGAATCACTCGTCGGCAGACTGACATTTTTCTAAATCTGGCGGGGATAGATAATATATCCGAGAATATTATTCTCGGATGATAATTTAGTTCGCATTGTATCTAAAAGAACTTTCCGTTCTGATCTACCATCACATATTACTACATTATGTTTTCAATATACAGGGTGTTTCAGAAGTACATGTACATCTGAACACCCTAGGATCAGGGGGTGATTCTGAGCAGAAAAGTCCTCTTGCACTTTTTGATCAGACTCACCCCTAAAAAG
>NW_021680370.1:806020-814509 GCF_001412515.2 Diachasma alloeum | reverse complement strand
GGGGGGGGGGGGGAAGATTCCATAACAAGCTTCTTGATGACTTCCGCCGCAAAGTCGCTCGTTGCGTCCCAGGCTGTCTGTGAAGGCAGCGTCGTTTCTACCAAGTTCTCGGGCAAGACTTCACTTTCAAGAAGCAGATTCCCAAGTACGCCGGATTTTACCGAAACGGGGGTATCTGAAAAACAGATGCTCTGAATTGTCATCGACTCCCATATAGACTGGGCACTCCCAGGAATCCTCACGTGAGAATTCCTTCCTCATGAGTTCCGGAAACGTCGGTGATGATATCGGTTAACGTTTAAGTCGAGTCATCACGAACTTGTATGGCCTGTCCCACGGATTGCTCTCCACTTTTGCAAGAAGCTCATTCCATGATTGCTTTTTACTGCACTTTATGGCTTTTTTGAGCTTTCTTCGTGCCTTTTTTATATTTCATGTCCCACTCTTCAAAGTTTGGCTTGTTCCGGCTGCGCTGGAACGATCTCTTAGCTGCGTTGCACTCCTTGCGCATGATGGCGATGGTGTTATCCCATCAGTATACTGGTGGATGCCGATTGCTGGCCCGTTTCCTGGGCATGGTAGTGTCGCAGGCTTTGGCAACTCCTTTCATAATGTTGTCCGTCTTCTATTTGGCATTTTTTCCACTGATTCGACGGTCATCAAAAGTAACTAGGAATGAGCTCTGATCAAAAGTACTCACTTTCCAGTCATTGCCGTTGGTCTCTTTGGGCGTTGGTCCGATGCTCCGGCCGGTGGATATCTCCCAGAGTATCGCACGATGATCACTAGCAGTGTAGATGTCGTTTACCTCCCATGAGTAGTTTCTTTCTGCAAGGCTGCTGCTCACGGAGGTGAGATCCACAATTGAGCTCGCCTCTCCCCTCATGAAAGTCGGTTCATTGCCACTATTTAGCAATACTACATCTAGCGACGACATAGTTTCCAGGACGGCTTGTCCTTTGGCGTTGGTCTCTTTACTCCACCAGTCGACTGGCCAGGTGTTGAAATCTCCGGCTATTACCACCGGAAAGTGCTGCTTCACGTCTTCAGTCAGGCAATGCAAGAAGTTTGTAAACTCATACGCCGAAAGGCTTGGCGTGGCGTAGCAGCTGTAGAAGTAGATTCCATCAACCTTGGCCTTCGCAAGATCCTTCTGAATACTACTGGTGATGCTCTGAAATGGTTGCTTCCCACAAGACCAGTTGATATCCTTCTTACTGATGTCAGTAACCCACGTTTGGGTGCCGAGATGTCGCTACGACTCTGAGATCATCACAAGGTCAGGCTTCAGCGCCCACATCGTTTGCATGAGCAGATCAAGTGCGGTCTCAGAGTGATTGAGATTGAACTGTAGAACCCTCATCGTCGTTTTTTGGTAAGCTTCTGGAGTTTCGCTTTGTATGCTGGGCCTCTACTGCTACTAGCTACTGCTACCAGCTACTGCTGTCAGCAATGTAGGTACAGTTTTTGATATCGCCTTTCTCAGTGCCCAAAGTACACTTGGGCTGCTTCTGGCAGTCTGCGACTTTGCGTCCAGTTCATGAGCACTTAACACAGTGTATTGATCGATTGACGGTGCTGCTGCATTTGGTGGCATTATGTCCATAGTGTCAGTACTTAAACCACTTGCCTGACCTCTATATGCCTCACGTAAGGACTTGATCGCGCCTGGATTGATGTCGCATTCGTTTCCGGCTACTGTTATCAGAACTTCAAGCACCTCCTCTTTCGTCACAGTCTCATCGAAGTCTTTGGTCTTGAGTTTCTCTTGTGATCCTTTACTAAGTACCTCAGCTTTGTCGCCAAGGAGATCGGAGATGGTTTTATGCAGCTGAGAAGCCCCGACAGTTGCCTCTCTTCTCAGGACAATGACCATGTCTCCTGTTGCTGCCTTACGCAGTCTGTCAATGCATTCGCATTGCTCCTTAGAGAAGTCCTTCTTCACTCAGGCAAGGATCTCCGAATACTTCTCTCTTCCTCCTTTGGCCCTCTTTCGAAGACGCGATGGCTGAGGAGGCTGATTTCCTAGTTTGTTTGTTTTCTTCTTGCTCTTCATGGTTTCCCATTCAGGGGGCTTAGCAGGTGGCTTCGGTGGTATCCCACTGTGAGTTACGTTCAGTTTCTTGGACTTCTTCGGAGTCTTGCCCTCCGTCCTGAGTCCTTCGAACTTCTTCTCCTACGCAATAGTCTGAGCATGTTCCGATTGAGTGTCGATTCCGAGTTCGATCAAGAACGCGGCGGTAATGGTGTTAATACCGGTGCCGGGTCGCTAGTGGCATCCGGGTTCGAAGCTCGCATTTGCTACAAGTCCTTAAGCCTCTGGACGATGTCAACAATCGACAGCAATTTGGCTTTCATTTTCTCGTGTACATTTGGCCTTATCTGCATGACCGTTTAGAGCCCTGGCTTCTGGAGACGTGTCCAGCCATGTTGCTACTCCTTCTGCTGTTCGGATGATAGACAACTCCTGCCTTTTTCATTGGCCTGAGGCCGATCCCGCCTTCTAGCATTTGAGGCCAAGGAGTCCACTTTTAAAGGACTTGATGATTGGACTCCTCCGACAAACCGTGGAGTTGTCACTAGCCACTGGTGCTTTTACCCGATCGGAATGGATGGCGGGATTTAATTTCTCAGGGATACCCGCATAGGAATTTATTGTTTTCTCATGACTGTTCATTGTTACTTTAAAGGGCGCCACACCCTATTCACTTTGTTGTAGGCTGTTATAGGGAGCCCGCCCTGCACGCCTGTGTGTGTATTTGGTAAATGCTCCCGCCTTTTATTTCCAAACACAACTGTAATCTCCTTCCAAATTTTTTTACGACCGATAGAAGAATACAATAGGGAATGCTGTTCATCGCATTAACAATCCGCCTTTGTAGAGAATGCAACAGTGTCGGTCCATTTCTGTAAAGAGTATCTTTTACATACCCCCACAAATAAGAATCTAGTGCAGTATGATCTGGAAATCTAAGGGGCCACTGGACAAAACCATTGCGGCCAATCCCACATTCACTAAATGTACTATTGAGTAATGTCTTCACGTCTCAAGCAAAATTACGTGGTGCACCACCTTGTGGAGCCACATTCTCTTCCTAGTTTGCAAACAGACATTTTCCAATAATACCGGCAGTTCTACCCGTAATAACTGAAGATATCTCTCACATGTCACAGTTCCACCAACACAGTGGGGCCCGATTACATGGCCATTAACTATGCCAAACCATACATTTGAACTCCATCGATGTTAATGGTCAATATATTGCATCCAGTGGGGATTTGTTTGTGACCAGTAATGGCTGTTATGACGATTCAACGTACCAATGCTGTGATAAGTTGCCTCATCACGGAATGCAATGTATCAAAAAAAAGGCAGGGTTCTCTTCTAGTTTCTGTGATGCACAATGACAGAAAATCACCCAATTCTGTCGATCATCTGCAGTTAATTATTATGTTAATGTAACGTGATATCGGTGGTAACCACATGATTGAAGAATTATGTGCGCTATACTACGGGGAATTCCGATATCTTCTTCGATATCTCTTACACTTGCATCAGGATGCAAATGGGCGTACGTTAGCATAATAATAGTTCGCGGATCCTCAGGATCACGTAAGCGTTGACGAGGCCTACCAAACTGTTGGATTCTGCCACGCCGACAACTCATTTCGATGTAACGAATACTAGATACAGATGGGTAATGCTGTCAATTTAGATAACGCTGCCGATAAACTCGAGCTTCAAATCAATAATTTTTTCAATATTCACTTGAAATGAGTAAAATGTATGTCATTTCAATCTGCGAATAATGCATGATAACACACGCACTCTGTACTGAATAATACTGATGAATTTACGCTATCTAATATTAGAGTCATCATTTCACGACCAAAATAACAATAATCCTTTGTTGAGAAAAACATTCTAAACTCATTCAACTTTGGTTACCTACGTGGACATTCAAATCAAAATGACCCGATTCGTGCCCGATTTGATACATGATAGTACAACTTATTCATCTTTTTGTAATATTATCCCAAAGACATGAAGAAATTCTTCATGGGTAATACCATTGTATTCGTCTCACCAAGTACAACAACTTTTGTAAGACGAAACTTCATACAAGGTGTCCCATTTGAAACAATACGGCTTAATGTCTCTCGTAGGAAGGGGAGACAGCAAAATCGTTCAAATACAAGTTGTAGGTTTCGGTGGGGGAACTTAGTGCTGATGGAATCGAGGCCCTCATTGCTCATTGTTCTATGCTACGAGCATAAAGTCAGTTCTTACAATCAAATGAAAGGGAAATATCTTTATTCGGACCATCTTGCCGCACAGAAATGCTGGAATGTTATTCATTTACTAACTCGTCAATATACCATGTAAACAAAAGATGACTCAGGTAGGTAAGGGGCATTGTAAGAGCTAGGTGTTACTCTATATTTTCTGTCAGTGACAAAATATCCATCATTGAGTTCATACAGTGTCGTTTAAAATGGTTTCTTCTGCTAGTGAATGCGTGAATATTTTCTCCTGACCTTACCCCACTGCATTTTTATTTGTGGGGTTACGTGGAAGATGTTGGGTACATCAATCGACCGACAACTCCGGCGGATTTTCAGAGACGGATCAGACAAGCAATCGCAAATATTCCATCTGAAGTCTTCTTTTCTGTTGTTCGAAGTTTCCGACGCTGGCTGGAGTTATGCCTTGCTGTTAATGGCGGTAACGTCGAACATCTTCTGTAATTACTGTTCACGATGCCTGGTATAGTTGAACTTTTCTCGGCGAGACGAACAACTTTTGTAGGGGTGAAAACTATTATTGTCATTTGAAGAAACTGACTTTATACTCGTAGCATAGAAACATAAACAATGGGGGCCTGGATTCCATCAGCACTAAGTTTCCCCCTCCGAACCCTACAACTTGTATTTGAACAATTTTGCTCTTCCTCCCGTCTTACAAGAGATATTGCGCCGTACTTTTTCAACTGGGATAGCCTGTATATTTCTGGACCTTACAATGTTAAAGTTATCCAGCTTACCGCAAACAAAACAAAGTAATATTTTATTCATTTTGGATTAGGGGTTCAGGGGTTTGTTGGGATTGAACCGAATATTCGTTGATCTATTGGAACTGGATTTTGTTTCATTAAAATGTGAAGGAAAATTCTGAGTTTGATTTTGAAGATTTAAGACTTTCAACAGGATCGTGAATTGAATTGATTTGAGCTCATTGAAATGCGCGTGACGTTCACGTTGTTCTATATCCAATTGAAGAAAATGCCAATTTAAATTAGAAGAGAGTAGATGAAATTAGAAACAAGGCAAAGATAAATATAAGGATGTCACAATCGGAAGAGAAGAAAGAATAGAAATAATTGAGTGACGCTTACATCAGGGGACAGGTGCTGCGCTGTAAGTGGTTAAAATTCGTGTCAAGGACGCCGGTGCTGTCTCTGAAATTCTGTCTGCTGTCTCAAGATTTATGAGTCTGTTCACAGCAATCAGATGGTATGCTGCGATGATTCATTCAATATTTCCTGCCCCAAGGCATTTCCATTCATCTTTTTTTTCCTAAATTTTGTATTGTTTGCAAGAAATTCAAAGGAACATCTCCTCGGGATAGGTTTTTCACAAAACCATTTATTATTTACCCATGACTTTTGTGTGAAAATATTCAGTTTCGATCAACTGATTACAAATCATCTTTTACAATGAATTTCTCGAGATGATGAAAATAAATCTGATCCGCATCATGGTATCTGCAATCTCCTTCAAAATCGTACCTCATTTTTGCGGGAAAAAATGTCTGCGTAATATTGCTGCAAACAATGCGAGGGTAGAGTTTTTACCGGGCAAAAAGCGTCAAACACTACTCTGTGTTGTTTTTGGGGGACACATTCAAATTTCATCTTGTCATAATTGCTGTTTTACTAAATTATGATTTATTCAACAATAGGGTCCGATACAATGGCGAAACAGAAGATTTCCATCACCAGCTTGTAATAGTCTACTGTCTGCTGAGTCATAGCAGCGATGAAGTTGGCTCATTGGGAAGAAAAAGCACAATAAACCAAAGATNTCTCTCTCTCTCTCTCTCTCTCTCTCTCTCTCTCTCTCTCTCTCCCTCTCTCTCTCTCTCTAAGGAATGCGTAAAATGCGCGTAAAATGTTCNACTAAGTTTCCCCCTCCGAACCCTACAACTTGTATTTGAACAATTTTGCTCTTCCTCCCGTCTTACAAGAGATATTGCGCCGTACTTTTTCAACTGGGATAGCCTGTATATTTCTGGACCTTACAATGTTAAAGTTATCCAGCTTACCGCAAACAAAACAAAGTAATATTTTATTCATTTTGGATTAGGGGTTCAGGGGTTTGTTGGGATTGAACCGAATATTCGTTGATCTATTGGAACTGGATTTTGTTTCATTAAAATGTGAAGGAAAATTCTGAGTTTGATTTTGAAGATTTAAGACTTTCAACAGGATCGTGAATTGAATTGATTTGAGCTCATTGAAATGCGCGTGACGTTCACGTTGTTCTATATCCAATTGAAGAAAATGCCAATTTAAATTAGAAGAGAGTAGATGAAATTAGAAACAAGGCAAAGATAAATATAAGGATGTCACAATCGGAAGAGAAGAAAGAATAGAAATAATTGAGTGACGCTTACATCAGGGGACAGGTGCTGCGCTGTAAGTGGTTAAAATTCGTGTCAAGGACGCCGGTGCTGTCTCTGAAATTCTGTCTGCTGTCTCAAGATTTATGAGTCTGTTCACAGCAATCAGATGGTATGCTGCGATGATTCATTCAATATTTCCTGCCCCAAGGCATTTCCATTCATCTTTTTTTTCCTAAATTTTGTATTGTTTGCAAGAAATTCAAAGGAACATCTCCTCGGGATAGGTTTTTCACAAAACCATTTATTATTTACCCATGACTTTTGTGTGAAAATATTCAGTTTCGATCAACTGATTACAAATCATCTTTTACAATGAATTTCTCGAGATGATGAAAATAAATCTGATCCGCATCATGGTATCTGCAATCTCCTTCAAAATCGTACCTCATTTTTGCGGGAAAAAATGTCTGCGTAATATTGCTGCAAACAATGCGAGGGTAGAGTTTTTACCGGGCAAAAAGCGTCAAACACTACTCTGTGTTGTTTTTGGGGGACACATTCAAATTTCATCTTGTCATAATTGCTGTTTTACTAAATTATGATTTATTCAACAATAGGGTCCGATACAATGGCGAAACAGAAGATTTCCATCACCAGCTTGTAATAGTCTACTGTCTGCTGAGTCATAGCAGCGATGAAGTTGGCTCATTGGGAAGAAAAAGCACAATAAACCAAAGATATTCTTACGACAATCCTGAGAAAGGTAATCCATCTCATAAATCAAAAAGTAATGCGTACTATTCACGGTCGCACGTCGAGTTTTCCAACTCGAATGGTATTGTAGTATTTTTCAAATAGAGTATAAGAGCTTTATATTTACATTGGAGCTCGGTTCGCGTTCAACTTTGGAAACATGACCGGACATAAAATAAATTTTACATTGAGAACCCAATGTCTTCTCAATGTTTCAGGTTAATTCTAATTCGATATTGATTTTTAAACAAATCAAATTAGTTTAAAATATGGTGAAAAAATTTACGCAGATAGGTGATTGATTAAGGAATTATAATATCGAGCCTGCGTGCAATTAGGATACTGATATGGTATTAGATAATCCCATAAAAATAAAACAAAGNTAAATTTCATAAATGTCCCTAGAAGTTGGGATGGCCGTCGTAAGGAATGCTTAAAATGGGCGTAAAATGTCTACAAATTGCATAAATTTCATAAATGTCCCTAGACNTAAAACAAAGTTTTTGAAAAAAATGGCCAAGTCCACGTTTCAATGCATTGTGTTTTGCACAATTTAGAAAAAAAATTATCAAGTAACGTTTCCGACGTGTGTTGTTGAAAAAATTTCAAATTACTGTTGTTAAAAAAATGTTGACAAATTTAAAAGTGCTGTTGTTGAAAAACTGTTGCAAAATTTCAAAGTGCTGTTGTTTAAAAAATATTGATAAATTTCAATGTGCTGCTGCTGAAAAAATTTCACGACCTCATTCGTTATTGATTGACTCTGACAAATCAAAAAAAAAAGGAAATAACAAAGGACGCCAAGTTCTTAAAGTTTTAAGGACGATATAGCTTTTTTTTAGGAATGATACCAACAAACAGGGTTTTTATTCGTACATTCAAAGATTTTTGTTCCGCCTGATTATTAATTCCAACTCAGTATAGCTAATCCGTATGAGTCATCGGAGGGTCACAAGGGTCATAAAAAGTGTGGTTATTTCAAGAGGTGTATTACGAAGAGTGAAAATTATGAGCAGTTTCTCGAAAAAAAAATGGTCAGAAAAATAGTCAGGACCAAAGTACTTGGCGCGGTTTTTGATTCTTACATGAATGATCGTCAGCATGCGTTCGT
>NW_021680370.1:780195-800007 GCF_001412515.2 Diachasma alloeum | reverse complement strand
TCTTTAATGCCTAAAGGAGATTAGGCGGTGTTTGAGGTGAATTTGAGAGTGAATTTCTGTGTTTCCCTGTAGCTTAGTCGGTAAGAGTGCCCGGCGCGTATCTGGGAGGCCCTNTGTTTAAAAAATATTGATAAATTTCAATGTGCTGCTGCTGAAAAAATTTCACGACCTCATTCGTTATTGATTGACTCTGACAAATCAAAAAAAAAAGGAAATAACAAAGGACGCCAAGTTCTTAAAGTTTTAAGGACGATATAGCTTTTTTTTAGGAATGATACCAACAAACAGGGTTTTTATTCGTACATTCAAAGATTTTTGTTCCGCCTGATTATTAATTCCAACTCAGTATAGCTAATCCGTATGAGTCATCGGAGGGTCACAAGGGTCATAAAAAGTGTGGTTATTTCAAGAGGTGTATTACGAAGAGTGAAAATTATGAGCAGTTTCTCGAAAAAAAAATGGTCAGAAAAATAGTCAGGACCAAAGTACTTGGCGCGGTNGGTTCGATTCCCGACTGGGTGAAGCGGAAATTTTTTCTCTCTAAATTCTAATTCTCTTAGCTTTTTTTTTTAACCACCTTTAGGCATTAAATAAATTGAAATGANCGTATGAGTCATCGGAGGGTCACAAGGGTCATAAAAAGTGTGGTTATTTCAAGAGGTGTATTACGAAGAGTGAAAATTATGAGCAGTTTCTCGAAAAAAAAATGGTCAGAAAAATAGTCAGGACCAAAGTACTTGGCGCGGTTTTTGATTCTTACATGAATGATCGTCAGCATGCGTTCGTCTGCATGACATCGTTGGCATGAATGATTGTTCGCGAAATAAATTACCGAACTTTGGGTTGCGAAATAAATTACAGAACTGCAGTACAGTAAAAAGAGATAGGATACCAANCTCACTCCAAATTCAACTCAGCACGCCGCCTAACCACCTTTAGGCATTAAATAAATTCAAATTCAAATTCAAANTGACATCGTTGGCATGAATGATTGTTCGCGAAATAAATTACCGAACTTTGGGTTGCGAAATAAATTACAGAACTGCAGTACAGTAAAAAGAGATAGGATACCAATACTGCTACTGCTACTACTATCTTGAATGTGAAACCCAGTCTTCGAGTCTTTTGTATCAGTTATCTGTAGGAACTGAGGAATCACTCGTCGGCAGACTGACATTTTTCTAAATCTGGCGGGGATAGATAATATATCCGAGAATATTATTCTCGGATGATAATTTAGTTCGCATTGTATCTAAAAGAACTTTCCGTTCTGATCTACCATCACATATTACTACANGGTCTCCCAGTTACGCGCCGGGCACTCTTCCAACTAAGCTACCGGGAACACGGAAATTTTCTCACTCCAAATTCCACTTAACCCGCCGCCCCACCATCATAGCACATTAAATAAATTCGAATAGAATCAGAATTTAGAGAGAAAAAAATCCCGATACGCCCAGCCGGGATTCGAACCCTGGTCTCCCAGTTACGCGCCGGGCACTCTTCCAACTAAGCTACCGGGAACACGGAAATTTTCTCACTCCAAATTCCACTTAACCCGCCGCCCCACCATCATAGCACATTAAATAAATTCGAATAGAATCAGAATTTAGAGAGAAAAAAATCCCGATACGCCCAGCCGGGATTCGAACCCTGGTCTCCCAGTTACGCGCCGGGCACTCTTCCAACTAAGCTACCGGGAACACGGAAATTTTCTCACTCCAAATTCCACTTAACCCGCCGCCCCACCATCATAGGGCATTAAATAAATTCAAATAGAATCAGAATTTATAGAGAAAAAAATCCCAATACGCCCAGCCGGGATTCGAAAAAAAAAAAAAAAAAATTCAAATAGAATTAAAATTTAGAGAGAAAAAATTCCGATTCGCCCAGCCGGGATTCGAACCCGGGTCTCCCAGTTACGCGCCGGGCACTCTTACCGACTAAGCTACCGGGAACCACGGAAATTCTCACTCCAAATTCAACTCAGCACGCCGCCTAACCACCTTTAGGCATTAAATAAATTCAAATAGAATTAAAATTTAGAGAGAAAAAATTCCGATCCGCCCAGCCGGGATTCGAACTCTCTCTCTCTCTCTCTCTCTCTCTCTCTCTCTCAATAGATTAATTAATATTCAAGAAAAGATGACGCCCGGCATATGCTTCACTTATGGAACCCCTGAAAACAAAATGTCCCCCTTATGGAACCCTCAAAGGTACCAGTTGTGGAACAGCGAGATTTATATGAGGTTATGGATTTCTCTAGGCTTGGAAGTTGATATAGTTACTTCATTCCAACAAAGTAATGTAATGAGAAGAACAAATATTTCAAGAGACCTTCGAAGAGAATTTATGAGAGTTTACTTTTTGACAGGCGGGGGGTTCGCTAACTGCCTCAAGACCGTGTTGTGGTGTCTCAATAACGGAACCCCATTCTCTTTAATTGAATTAATCATTTTTCTAATTTTTTTCTATTGAATCATCAAGAATAATTCATCTAATGTCACTACAAACACTTTTTAATTCACCAAATACTTACATTTTGGGAGAAAAGTCTCATTGAACACGGCGATGCACTTGCCACGCGAGTGAAACCCAACAACTCAATTCACGCATACGAGAGGGAGTCACTCACTCGCCACTTTTAATGGATTTATTTAAAATGGTTTTCATTGACTCACCTCGACCAAATCTAATCCTAGGGAAAGATAAGAGACCATCCTATCATCGAGACGGAATTCCCTATAGTTTTAACGCGGTTGGGACTTTATTTTCTTAATAAATGCTTCAAAGTGTTCCAGTACCCCCACATGCTCCATAACCCCCACACTGACGGTACACCCCACAGGAAATAATCACACGGATTCAAATTTGGTGAATAGGGTGACCAATCTATTCCCCCTTCACAAAATTTCAGATATCCCAAACCAAGAACTCGACCGCGATAAACTGTATCAAGAATTTCAAAAACTTCGTGAGTACGGTGGGGAGCTGCTACATCCTGCATAAAATGAAACCCATTGACAAGCCCTCTTTTTCTCGCATGAGGGAAGAATTTTGTTTCTAACATTCTTTTGTACGCATTCGCGTTAACGGTAGATTCGAACAAATGTAGATCGACACTCTTCATGGAGCGAGCAGCCCAAACAGTGACATTCTGTGGATGAGCAGATTTCGTAACCACAAAATTAGGTTTTTCCGATCCCCAAAATCTCAAATTATTTTTGTTCACGTAGTTGTCTAGCAAAAAGTGTGCCTTGTCAGAAAAAACAATTGCTGTTTCATGCAGCTTGCCATTTTCGAACATTTGTGTCATTCTTTCACAAAATTCCTTTCGTCTCAGAATCGCGTCCTCTGTCAAACGCCGACACATCAATATTTTATATGGATGAAGTTTCAAAAAAACGTGGAGGATGCGATGGGACGTTGATTTGGTCAATTTTAAATCTTGGGCGGCTCTCCGAATGGACGAGTTGGTATTTGCCTTGAAATACTGTTCAATTTCATCGACCTTCTCTTCTGTTGCAGCAGACAATGAGGTACCTGTAAGAGTAGCTCTACGATCATTCAAAGTGCCGTATTCCTCGAAATTTTCAATTATTCTAGAAAAAGAATATTATCATGACTAGAAACCAACAGGATTTCTACGAAAATCTGTAAGGTGTTTTGTTGTATCACACAATCAATATGAAAAAAAAATTATTCTAACCTCCTCAAAGTCGTTTCGCTAGCAACTCGCTTGGATCCGAATTTAGTACGAAACCCCCTAAAAGCTTCACAGTATTTTTTCCCTCTCGAATAGAATCACTCGATGAGATGTCTTTCTTCTTGAATTGTCAAATCACTCATTTCTGCTAACAAACTAAGGCTCCTGCCACAGCTGGAATAAAACTGACTGGCCTCTAGTAAACGTAACACAAATGGAGAGAGTCAAAGTTATTTTGGATGAGTCGGCAGATGAGTTTAGTTTTCACACATTCCTATGGGACACCCTCTAATTACGACATGTTTCTTTTTATGCGCGTATGTATTTTTGTTATTCAATTGTTATTGTGTCTATTATTATTATATTTTCGTCTTCAGGTGGTTGGATGGGATTTATCTGTTGAGCTGTACAAGGCTATAGTTCGTGGCTTGTGTTTACCCGGCTCTCTAGGGAGTTGGACGATGCAGCGAGGCATGACCTACGAGGAATGATGGTGGCGATTGAGGATGCTTATAGAAGGGATTTTGCTGGTGTCTGACTTATTCTAATTTGTGGTTTCTTTCCACCATTTATTATTTTTTCTTTCTTTTTTTTATATTATTGATTGCATTAGTCGAATGAATGATGGTTGACAGGAAATAAATGATTCTGTTAGTTACCCATAGATCAGGGGAGTTATTTTTATTATTGTTGTTTTCTTTTATATCATTATGATTCTTTTATTCGGAGGGTTTGTATTTGATTTGGGTGTCGTAGTGGTGGGCAGTCTCTGTTTGGACAATTTTGGTGAGTTTCTTGTTTTGTTATTTATTTTTATTTTATTATTATTATTATTATGATTTTTTTTTAAATTTATTTATTGATTTTTTTTAAAGAAGATATTTGCACGCGCATGCATTGAGTATTTAGTGTAAGGAAATGGAATGTAGATTAGTTTCAATGTGCATGCTTATACATATATCGTTTCCTCTTCATTTTGTAGAGGACCTGAATGTACTACTGAGATCTTAATGCATTTTGAAATTTTCAAGGGTTATGTATCTCGACTTATCTGGTTCACCTAAATATAGTTTATGATAACTCCAGAGGCAGTTTCTTCTGGTTTCTCCCGCTTGGTGTTTCTTTGGGGCTCCTGTGACGTCATTGTTGGTGGTGCTGGTGCTGGTAGCGCTGGGACACTCAGTTCAGGCATGGATATTTGTGTTTCATAAATTCTTTGTATGTGTGGCACACCAACTGTTGGTCGTCGTGGGACTGTTCTCCTTGTCTTGGATTTGCAGCAGCAGGAGAAGATTTTTAGTACGCTCGACCCTCGTCTATATGCGATGAAATTAGCGATCAGCATACAAATGGATATGCCGTTAATGATGCCATTTGTAGTTGTGAAATTCCGATGATAGTATTCCTCTTGATGATGAAGGCCTATTTTTTTCGCTTCATCGATGGTATGTTGCAAGGATTTATCAAATGCATTGTTTTTATCTGGGCTCGGTAAGATGTGTCATTCAATTTTTGTTAGTGGGCTTAGTGGTTTGGGTACTTCTTGAAGTATTGGTGCCATTTCTAATAAGTTTATTGTTTTAGGTAGCCCGAGGATTGCTGGAAGCTGCTACTCGACTAGCCCTGCCCCTGCTAGTACTGTGCTTGTTGTTTCTGCTGTGCAGTTAAGGTTTATGTGTAGTAACCCTGTACGGTTTAATACGGTACTGGCGGTTTGATGATCTTGATAGGTGATTTCAAGTTTCTCGGGTTGGATCGTTCAGTAAAGCCATCCTTCGGTAGTGGTTAGTTCTGTCGACTGGGTGTCAAGGTTGTTGGTGAGTTTAACGTTGCAGCTTGGTAAATCTCGGCGTTGGGGGTGATTTCTGCATTAGTAGTTTATATTCGCAGCTCTCTTTTGTACCGGTTTTTTTCATTGGTAGCCCTCTTGGGCATGCTAGGCAGTATTCTAGGGGGGTGCAGGACTTAAGGTAGATGTTATTCATCTGGGCATATCTTGTATGGTAGTTGAAGATAGTAATATATTCGGTTTCGGGTTGAAGGTATGCTGCGATGTTTCTTTCTCCTTGAACAGTTTGAGGCACCTTGCAGGGGATTATCCGGTACAATTCCATCAGACCTCTGGATAGTAGAGGAATATTAAGAGTTACTAGGAAGTGGCCGCTGATGTAACTTGTCTCTACGGGGCTAATTTGGCTCAGCAGTGCCAAGTCCATTTTTCCTCGTGTGAGTGGGAAGATACTTTCTGGGGCAACCTTTTCGATCTCTTCGGCGGATTTTTTTATTTGAGCGTTGTTGATGAATATGGGCTTCAATTTTCCATACTTTGCATCTTCTACAGCATGGATGAGTCGGTTGGTTGTTTCCAGATATCTTTCCGCAGCGTATTTAGCTTTGTTGGAGATAGCTGCAAGTTTTTCCAAATATTCCAGTTAGTTCATCTGTAACGCTAGGTGGTTTGCATTATCGGTGGCTATTTGGAGTTGCTGCTCTGCGATTTCGATGTTCTGGCGATTTTTCTCATGTTCTGTTTTCATTGAGTCAATTTCTGCTTATATAATGTAAGTGTAGTTTCCTATGAGGTGGGTAATCTGCTGCTGATCTTGGTAGAGACGGTTGATTTCCTTGGTGAGGTGCTCTTGCTTGATGTAGTCCATTGTCCCAAAGAGAGATCTCGGGATGGTACCAATAAATCCCAACAGTGGGGATCGGCTGGGACTCCTTCGGTAGTTTAATTCTCCCGGATTATCCAAGGTCTCTCCCAAGTGCTCCGGGATGTATTGAAGTTTCTTGGAATAGTCCTCCATGATTATGCATCCTAATACTCTGTGGCAGATTTCTTTCCTTTGGTGTTTGATACATTCCTGATATTACTTTTTGATGGTTTGGTAGCCAGGTTATGGTTGTCCTATAAGGTTTTGTAGGTCAATCGTGAGCATGAGTCGCCATTTTTTATTGATAATTCTGATTTGGTCCATTTTCTCACAATAGAGTTCCGAATTGTGGTCTATCCTATGCTGCTGGTAGTTTCCTTTTGGTGTTGTATTTTCTTGAGCTGTTACTACCCATATTACTGACCATAGGGTGATAATGGTCTGCATGGTCTGTAAAAGAAGCTCGGTTTAAAAATTCTGTGGTATTTTTTTTATTGGCAGCTCTGGTTTTAGTGCAATGAGTTTTTGGGGGTAAATTATTTTGGAACCTATTTTTGCCAATTCGTCAGCTCTCTAGTTTCCATATATGCCTTTATATCCAAGCACATATTCGAACTATACATCAAGTTGTTGCATGAGATCATCTAGATCTTTCACAAGTTGTTGGTTCACTACGGGTTTTGACCTGGCATTGAGCCACCCATTTCTTTTCCATTGTGAGAAATGGAGTACTTCTGTCATGGAGGTGATAGGATACTTTGAATCTGTGATTATTATGATTCTCGGTATGTCATGTCGAATAGAAATTCTGCATGCTTCGATGGCAGCGGCGGTTTCTGTAGTGATGTTGGTTGCTCGCATTCCTTTTAGAGTTTTATAGGTGTTCAGAGGATGTTGGTCAGCAAACCAGATGCCGATTCCAGCCACGGCATTGATGGACCCGTTATGGGAGCAGGATCCGTCGACGTAGATTGATATTCGTTCCTCTCCAATCATGTTGGTCTGTCGGGAATGTTGCTTTTTTTAAAATTTATATTGGCTCCGAACGAGATATTGGCAGAACCGGTGAATGCGGATTATTCTTCACAGGGTTTTAATTTATTTGGATGCTTCATGAAGATGTGCCCGTCTTCACTTTCCAAATAGACGATACCTTTCTCTCTGATGTCTATTATCTCATATGGACCGGTATATGCCTGGTCTAGTTTGCCAGTTTTGGGTTCTTTTTCGATGTAGACAAACTGTCTTATTTTGAGCTCGTGCTGTTTAGCCTGTTGTAAATGTTCGAAGGTTAACAGGTGGATTTTCTCTAATTTGGTGATTAGATCGACCATATAGTCATTGTATGTCTCGATCCGGTAGTTTAGTCGGTAAGAGTGCCCGGCGCGTATCTGGGAGACCCGGGTTCGATTCCCGGCTGGGTGAAGCGGAAATTTTTTCTCTCTAAAATTCTAATTCTCTTAGAATTCTCTTAGAATTTTTTTTTTCGCTTTCTTTCTTTTTTTGTTGCTTTCTTTCCATATAGAATTTCAAATGGGGTGAAATTGGTAGAACTGTGTACAGTGGTATTATACGACAGCATTGCAAAAGGTAGCAGTTGGTCCCAGTCATTAAATTCATTGGTGAAAGCTTTCAGGTATTCTACCAGTACGTGGTGGCTTCTCTTGATTGCACTATTTGATTGCGGTCTATAACCTGATGTGGTAATGTGATGGAATCTGAGGACTTTGGTCAGCTGAGAGAACAATTTGCTGAGGAAGCTCGTTCTCTTGTCTGAGAGAATGATTTTTGGGCAACCGTATAATTCCACATATTTTGTTGCCAGGGCATGAGCGATAGTGTGGGCCTTTATATCCTTCAGGGGTACTGCAGTGTAATACTTTGCGAAATTCTTTCGAAACATTCACTTGGTGTTTCTGTGATGAGTATGGGCTGTCTAAACTTGACCCTCCTTATCTCTTCTAATTGGCAGGTTCGGCATTGCTTAATATGCCTTTCTACTTCCTGCTTCATCCCGGGCCAGTAGAATCTTTCTCGAATTCGATTGAATGTTTTTACGATGCCTTTATGTCCTCCGGGGAGCGTCTCGTGGCACTCCTTGATTATCTCTGGCCGCAAGGCCTCCGGTGGCATCCGGATTCCTCCATGGCATAGTGTTATAGAGACGGGATGGAACTGAAATTCTTTTTCTAGGAAGTATCGGATCTTGATGTCGTCATCTATCTCGTCGCCATGGCTGGCCATTTTGATGTTAGTTATCCCATAGTTGTCTATGGTAGTCTTCAAGTTCTTTAAACAGAGCTTTAGTATCCGGTTTTGTAACTTTTCGAAGTGCCACTGTTTGGCAATGAGGGTTAAAGTCCGGAATTTACCGCATTTAGTCACAATCACTTGACCCAATTTTGGTTTCAATTTTCGGATTTCGCTCAGATTAATCAAGTTTAGATCTCGTAATAGTTTAGTATTTTGTTTCATAAGTTTCGCGTCAGCTGCTAGGAAGTAAGCAATATTTCCTCTGGTAAATGTGAGCCCATCTCGTGTATCGTGGATATTGGTTGCGGCTTGATATGCGTCCTGGGGTATCGTAATTTTATCGTCGTGGAATTTTTCATTACGGTGATAGGTGGGAACTTCCTCTAGAACTTCCTGTGTGGTATTTCTCGTATCCGCTACCAATTTTGTTCTGGAAAATTCTATGGGTGGATTATGTCTAGCTCTCGATGATTGATTATCCCCTGGGCAAGGAGTTTTCTGCATTTCGGGTGCTGTGTCTAACTGAGCTGCTGGAGGATGGGGGAAGCAAGGAGTATCGGCTGTCTCTTCAGATCTCGGAGGAAGTTCGGCTTTCATAGACTCGGGAAATGAATTCCTGCGTGTGGAATTGACATCATCTTCGTTCCTGCTAGGAGATGATCCAGCCATGGGTGTTTGAATTGCCTTGGGGATTGGTAGCAGGGACTCACGGAGATTTTTCGGTTGCGATATAACTGAGTGTCTAGGCTGGCACTGGACTGGGTTAGTTCCTTTTTGGCTTTCGTCCCTTATTTCTTCCGTAATTGTTTCGTCCTGATCTTCGAAATGGGTTGATGTTGATTGTTGTATTTCATCAGTAGAGTTTACTAGGGGTATTGACATTTGTTCGAATTCTGTCTTCTCTTCGATTTTCTTGTCGAATTCTCTACAGGATTCATCCAGCTGCGCTTTAAATTCAGGACCAAGGCTTGTTTTTCTCAATTGGTACAAAGATAATGGCAAATTTTCTAAGAGCTCTTCTGTGCTCCAGGGTGGGGTTATATCTATTTTAATATTGTCTACGAAATCATAGAAACTGTAGGTTTCTGCTGATTCATTCTATATCCAAGGAGGGGCGCTAATTCATTTCCGTTTCCTCTGTCCTGGGTTCTGTTTCGACAATAGCTAGTTCGTTGTTGCTCTCTTCTCTGAACACATCTTCTTCTAGCTGCTCCACGGCTTCCCCTTCGATTGATATTTCTACGGCTTTGTTAGGGAGTGGCTGCTCGGAGGGTTCAGCTGAGGCTCGTTCTTCTTGCAAGGGCAACCGGGGATTTGATCGTGTTGGACTAATCTCTTGTGCCTCGATGACTACTGGTTCTGGTTTCGTTGGTGTTGGCGTAGATTCTTCCGTATCCGCTGGTTTCTGAATGACTTCAGCTGATGTACGTGAGGTAGGAGTCTGTGGTGAAGACGTGTATGCTGAAGGGTTTTTTTGTGCGGTTTTATATTCTCGGTTCAGTCTGTATGAAATAGGCTGACGAGTTCCGCTGACAGTTTCTGAACCCCTTTTGGTTTTTATTCTCTCAGCTACTGAGGAGCCGGCTGATGGAGTACTGGAGATAATCTGTGGGTTGCTATTTATTCTAACTCAGCGGTTAGGATCTGCAACTTTTCCAGGTGGCCTCATTCCGGACTGGGTTATTGGTTCTATTGGCATGCACATGGTAAGCATGATAGGCTCTTCTCTCTCGTCTTGTAGCGGATTCTCAGCAAAGGCATCGGCAAGTTGGTTCTTTTTCTGCTTTCTGATTTCGACGTCGAATGTGAAATCGTTCAAATATGTTTTCCATTTCACCTGTCGGGTGGTAGGATTGTTTGAATCCCTGAGCCAATTCAGAGCTGGGCTGGCGATGATGACAGTTTCGATGGGTCGGGATGAATTCCGTCTTCATCGATGATGTGACCCTGTGACGTCCGTCGAAAAATGCATTAAAATACATTTTTCCTAATTATTTTTCTTCATGAAATACCCATTATTTTGACATTTCTACTAACACATATCTGTTCCAAGAGTCAAATGTGAGACTCACAAAACTCAAATGTAAGCGTCATATATGTGCAAATATCAAGGGTCCAATGGATAAATCATACATCTGAATCAGAACTATTCAAATTCAATTTTTCTATAAAAGTTGAGAACGAAACGCAGAGACGATACCCGTAAACGTTCAGAATGAAAAGCTACTAATCAATAAATTAGTATTTCTATATCTGAATCTATGAATACGTTTAAAATTGAGCATTTTAATAAAAACCAATTACTGTAATGAGAGTACAATTGAAATTATCATGAAAAACAAATCAATAAATGAAAGTACGAAATTCAGTTCAAATCAAGTATGATGAAAGTTACATCATTATACCGAAAGAAAGCAAATGCAATACTTCTAGTATTGATTTCTAAAATTGGGAATATCCACGTGAGTCACACGTGTAGGGGAGAAAAGGTCATAGACTTGACCAAACGATAATGAGGACAGCGGCGTCATCACCACAATTTATGAGTCCAAAACACGAAGGGAATAATCGTCGATTTCCCCTTGGTTCCTCCCCTTAACTACCCCTCTACGCACCGGAGCATCTGGCGCAACAACTGATCAGGAGGAATGGGAAACTGCCTCCTGCCAGAGGTCCTGAAGGCATCCCCACTTTTCGGACATTCGGGCAACGAAACAATACATGGCAGATGACGGTTGGCTAATTCCAAAAATCGATGTGGTTGCCGATAGATGATTAGAAGAAACCAAACTCCAAGTGGGATGGGCAAGTTTTCTATGGGAATAGTGGGATTTTTCCCCGTCAAACCTTTCGATGGACTGACGTGGCCCAAGCAGTATATAAGGGAGGACACAAGCCCTTTTCTTCCCTTGTTTGCGTACTTGCTTACTTGCTTGTACTTCGATCACTGACTTCGACACCTCCTCTGCTGGAGTCATCATCGACACCTCGTTCTTGCACTCATAGTCAGAGTGTCCATACGAAGTTTTTCGACAGCATTTCGTCAAGTCATTTGCAAGTCATACGGATAGTCTTTCGTGACTTCTCTTTAAATTAAAAGAGTCTTTCAAGACTTATTTTCGACAAATAAAAGTCCTTCATGACTTATTTCAAAAATAGAATCTTTCATGATTCTTTCTTCAATTGTATTCATCAATTCAAATTTTACAAATTTGTGTAATAATTTGAATATTCAATTATTGAATCTAATTTCTATTTCACATTATATCTAAAAAAAACAAAGTCTCAACGAAAATCACGCGACAGTAACCGATCAACGAAATTACTCACGTAAGTCATAAATTGTAATTAATATTTTATACTCAATTTAATCCGTCAGAAATATGAAGTATTAAAATCAATTGCAAGCAAAACCTTGTGTATCCTTTCGAAATTATCTTCCCGTCCGTGCTATTGACCGCGAGGTTATGCTAAAAAGGAAACGAGTTACAAATGGGATATTTGAAGATTCATCAAAATATTTTGCACTAATTAACCTTTGATCAATACGATTTCAATTTCCAGTTGCCAATTAATGTCTCTTAAGATATTTTCTATGAGATTGAACATTTGACTCTGAAGGTTATGTTACAAGAAGTTTTCACACTTTTCCATGTCAGTTTACCCATTTCTGACATAACAACCCAAGTAGGCTACTTTTTTCATAAAAAATTTGCATTTGTCTGACTGCAATGTTAGCGCATTGTTGCGCAGACAATTGAAAAAGTTTCTAAGGCGGTTGACGTGTTCCTCAAATGTTTTGAAATACACAACAACGTCATCCAAGTATACGTAAAGTTCTGTCCCCTTGAGGCCCGTCAACGTTTGGTCCATCATTCTCTGAAAAATGGGGGGAGAATTCTGTAGGCCAAATGGCATCCGAACGTACTCATAGTGTCCGCTCGGCCCAGTAAAAACGGTTTTTTCGGCATCCCTCTCATCCATCTCCACTTGATGGAAACCACTGGATAGGTTGAACACGGTGAAATATTTGGCTCCTCCTAGTTGGGAAAGAATCTCGGATATGTTGGGCAATGGGTAAGAATCCCAGACTGTTTTTTTGTTAAGGGCTCTGTAATCGATCATCATCCTCCAGCGTTTCCGGTCTTTCGAATCTGCCTTTTTTGGCACAATCCATAAGGGTGAGTTGTAGGATGATTCGGAATTTCTGATAAATTCCTGATCTAGCAACGTCTGGATCTGCCTATTTATCTCTTCTTGATGCTGTGGGGGATATCGGTATTGTCGTTTGTGAACAGGCTGGTCATCAATGTTTCTAATTTTGCATTTGAAATTCTTTGCTTTCTCCAGTTTATCCCCTGGAAGGTGGAAGATGTCATGGAACTCCCTGATTAACTCCATGACCCTTTTCCTCTCAAAAGCTCTAAGGTCTTGGCCAGGCAAGGCTTCAATCACCTGAGACGCACGTTGTGGTAGGTCTTGGCCTTCTCCTGACGCCATCCTCATATTGCAATAAGCTATGTCCCTCTCTGGGGAATCAAGATCTTCCGATCCCCATTCAGCTTCTTCAAAGGGTTCTGCCATCTATGGAGATACATAATAATGGGACATGTTCCTCCGTGGTATTAATAACATAAGCATAGGCCATACCATCTTGACTGGTCACTACGCTTTCGCTTGATGCTTCATCAGGTCTTCAGTACTGATACCAGTTCACTGAGAGGTTTGGTCTCCTGAGCGTGGTGCGGTTTATCTGTTGATACCAAATATCGACTTTTTCATGGATTAGAAATTCCAATCTCAGTATCCCACTTCCTCCCAACGGTAGCTTATAATCCACAATGTGGAAGGGCACAAGAGACCCGAATATTTTCAGTCGAATTAATCCGCATGTTGGAAGTGCGTTCTCGGTTACCCCGAGGAGATACGGTACCTCCGGTGGCTCGATTTTTACATTCGGTTTGATCACTCTTCTCTCGATGAGGTTTATGTCTGCTCCGGTGTCGACGAGGAATCAGTGTTGTCTTCCCATAAGGTTTTTCACTTTGAGACTGATTCTGGGACCGCCCCCGCTAACCGCGATTCTGCGAGGTTTTCCCCTGATTGAGAAGTTGGACACGCAAAGGTGGATAGGCTGTAGTGGAGCGATGTTGAAGCAAATGGTATTTGTATTGAAGGAGATATGGGCCTTCAATTGATTCAGCATCTTGTCTCCAAGAATTGCTCCATGTCCACCTGGCTGATGGGGAAATACATGGAATTTAATTTTTATTTTCTCGTGCACTGGGAGCAGGATAGTCCCCAAGGATTCCATTGTATTCCCGTTTCCCTCGTATCTATTGAAGCATCTTTCGTCAATAATTGGAATGAAATCAGATTAATAGAGGTTCCATTATCGACTAAAGCGTGGATTCCTCCGGGTACTAGATATGGACCTCTCATGACGATTTGTAGACTCCCGGTAACCCTGCATAGGATAGGTTTTAATTTTTTGAATGGAGGCTTCCCATAGTGTGGAGTGAGTGCTTGTTGTGATCGCTCGTCAGTGCACTCAGCTGGTGAGCCACTAGCTCGTTTAAAGCCTCCTTGGTCAGAATTCCAGTTGGCTGCATGTTCTCACTGTTCTCCTGGGCGGCAGGGTGGTTTTGATGCGAGATTTTCCTCCCACGCTTCCCTGAAAGTTCTCGTGAGGGTGGCCTAGAAGGAGATGAAGAATTTTGTTGGATCTTCAGCTCAGATATTCCTGTCACCAGTTGCTGGAGTGAGGTGCTGGTTTGTTGAAAATTCTTCTTGATTTCTTGCAGATCAGAGGATTCATGAGGTTTCGGTTGTCCGGCAGGGGATGAGCGCTGATCTGCCAGCAGAATGTTGGCTAAAGCCACTAATTCGTCACACGTGCAGCTCTCCGTGGGTGCCGGGCGTTCCATATAGGCAGGCACTGGTTCTGGGGCCTGAGCGTATAGAACATTCCGGGCCATATTCGCTCCCTCACCGAAGAAGGTTCCTGGGTTGGGTGACATTGGTGACATTGGAGGGGGTAGTGGTGGTCTTTGCGGTCTTTGATCATTATCTTTGATCATTGCCTCTTGGGTAACCTCGATTTTGACGTCCCGGCAAGTATTCGTTCAGCAGCGCTGTTACTAGGTTACTCGAAGGGTCAGGATTACTCCTAGGTGTTGTGTAGTTCGGGTAGGTCTGGTTTGTTGAAGGTGTTGGAGTGTGGGATGGATTAGGAATACGGCTTTGACTGACCTCCTGTGCAGGTATTGAAATGGTTTCTCTGAATCCCTCAGTTTCTAATTGGATTAGTATATCAGTGATCTTCTCGGGATTACTTCTTCGGATGATGTCCCTGACACTTGGTGGTCCATATTCACTCACTACTTTCGATCACTACTTTCGATTTTAGGGAAAATATCCCCTGTACAATCCCAACAGTTCGTTACCTACTGATCTTCAATAATTATCGCGAGAAATATCAACTATATGAATAATTCCGTAGAGAGATTGGAAGGACAGGTCGATTCCGAGACGATTTCCCCCAAAGATGTTGAAAACTCCGCGGTTGTGTCCAGACTGCTTTTGTTAACTAATTATCTTTAAGTCTCGCAGTTCGTGATGCTTCCACGTTTTCATTACTTATTGGAGGAAAATTGGTTCGTTCGAATTTGGTGGGATCGATCGGTCATTTCTCAATTTCTCTACGGTTGCTGAATTGTTAGATTGGGAAATGAGAGCGTGCTGAGTCAGGAGTTTCGTCACTAATGTGACGAATACTTTGTCTGTTTGCTTTATTTTTTTACTTTATGCCTGTTTTATGTTTTTTTTGTTTATAAAAATCTTCTTCTTAAATAGAAGTTGACATTAACTATTTAGTTCGAAGGTTTCGTCAACGTATTGAACATCACACCCCGTACGGTGCTGACTCGAGTGGTGGAGATGTGAACTATTGATTCTCGGGGTAATTGTGCGTGAAATATTTGAAAATTCAAATTTGAATTTTCATATCATTGATTTAAATGATTTTAACTGAACAAAACTGTAAGTACTGGAACGCGAACAAAACTGAGATCTTTGAGCGGCTCTTTGCTCATTCTACGACCGAAACAAGGTAGCTTATCTACAAAGGGCACTCTCTGAAGAGGAATTAAGAGTTTACCAACGAAGACGCAAATGCAAACGCAAACTTTACTAAACTAAAAACCCAATGGCGATCCGTTTCGATGACTGGGTGATCATCTCCACGGCTTCCAACCGAAAGCCCCAACACTCTCGCTCAAGGGAGCGCAAACATTTCAATTCGACCTATGTACTCACTCTGTCGACAAACCAAAAAGGGTTACAGGAACCAGGGGGTGGCAAATTATTTTGGCTGATTTGTTCCGCGGTGATATCCTGATGCTTAAACGAATTTACGTAGAAAAATTCCAAAAATACAAAACTCTAACTCAACGAAACTGACTCGACGAAAATATTTGCAAAGCATCTGGTTTATTTAATGAATTTATTTAAAGAATATTATTCTAAAAATTTAGGGAATCGATTCACGCGATAGGTAACCAATTTCAGTAATTTTCCGAACTTAAGGTAGCTCGGAAGTAGAGTTAAGGTAGCAGGTAGCTCTAATTTTCCGTATAAAATTTTATCGTGAAGAAAGTTAATGGTTACTCTCTCTCTCTCTCTCTCTCTCTCTGTCTCTCTTTCTCTCTCTTCCTCCCTCTCTCTCTACAAATCTTTTGGTGTCATCGCTTGGCTGTCTCTCTCTTCTTGATTTTTACTGTCAGTTCTGATGAGTGGATAGCATACTAAGTGGTCAGTACATTACCTGCAGTCGTCCTTCTACCAGCACTTGCCTCTGCTTCCTTCACCTACTTCCATTCGCCATCTTTACGGCCGACAAAATGGGAGATGCTGACAAGGTCCCTTGTGGTAAATGCGAGCGCTTCGGTGCTGAGAGGATGGCACACTGTCGAGTCTGTGACCGTCACTATCATCCACTATGCATGAAAACTCAGTTTGCTGTCAATGAAAATGTGTCCAAAATTCGGATGTGTCAGCCAACAGCAGGCTTCCACTGAGTAGTTAAGTAATGCGGGTTCTGGCACAAAGTTTTTGGCGTCGACCTGGTCGTTGAGACCCAGTAGGGGGGTCAGATGAAAGTGGGTGGGTGGGTGGTTGATTAATTCGTGGGGTCGCGGTTTAATTCGCGGTTTGATTAATTAATTCACGGTTTTCCCTCGAAGTCATGAAAGCGTTAATTAATTCGCGGGGATCGCGGTTTAATTCGCGGTTTGATTCGCGGGGTCGCGCTTTAATTCGCGGTTTGATTAATTAATTCGCGATTTTTTCCCTCGAAGTGATGAAAGGGTTAATTAATTCACTGTTTAATTCGTGGTTTGATTCGCGGGTTCGTGGTTTAATTCGCGGTTTGATTAATTAATTCACGGTTTTCCCTCGAAGTCATGAAAGCGTTAATTAATTCGCGGGGATCGCGGTTTAATTCGCGGTTTGATTAATTAATTCGCGATTTTTTCCCTCGAAGTGATGAAAGGGTTAATTAATTCACTGTTTAATTCGTGGTTTGATTCGCGGGTTCGTGGTTTAATTCGCGGTTTGATTAATTAATTCACCATTTTTCCCTCGAAGTGATGAAAGGGTTAATTAATTCGCGTTTTAATTCGCGGTTTGATTAAATAATTCGCGATGTTTTCCCCTCGAAGTAATGAAAGTGTTAATTAATTCGCAGGGTCGCGGTTTAATTCGCGGGGTCGCGGTTTAATTCGCGGGGTCACGGTTTAATTCGCGGGGTCGCGGTTTAATTCGCGGTTTGATTAATTAATTCGCGATTTTTCCCCTCAAAGTGATGAAAGGGTTACTTAATTCGCGGCTTGATTCACGGGGTCGCGGTTTAATTTGCGGTTTGATTCGCGTGGTCGCAGTTTAATTCACGGTTGGATTAATTAATTCCCGATTTTTTCCCTCGAAGTGATGAAAGGGTTATTTAATTCGCTGGTTAATCAATTTAATTTGCGGTTTGATTCGCGTGGTCGCAGTTTAATTCACGGTTGGATTAATTAATTCCCGATTTTTTCCCTCGAAGTGATGAAAGGGTTAATTAATTCGTAGCTGTATAAATCATAGAAGGGGCTCCTCTTCTTCTTCAAACATTGACACCTGGCTCCACTTGACATGACTGAACTTAAGTTTTCCGGTACTTTCTCGTTTGCCGCCCCCCCTTCGTATGAAATTGTTGTTGATAACGATATCAATATATAATTTTTTTTTTTTAAGAAGGGGAAGGAGGATGTATATATGCAAAGAATTTTTACCCGAACTTAAGATTATCAGTCCTTTGATGGTTACCGCACGTAGAAACAAACGTTATTAATAATAGTGTAAAAAATTATTTATTGAAAAAAGAAAGGTTTAAGAGTGGGGGATTTATGTATATAAACGAAAAAATTCCCACACATATCATCAGTTCATCTTGTCGCTCTCCATGAAGGACAGCTTCAAACGACGGGAATTAAAGAAACGTTTAGACCTCCTGAAAACATTCAAAAAGTGAAACAAATTATACAGTACCGAAGTGACATCAAAATANATTTATGTATATAAACGAAAAAATTCCCGCACATATCATCAGTTCATCTTGTCACTCTCCATGAAGGACAGCTTCAAACGACGGGAATTAAAGAAACGTTTAGACCTCCTGAAAACATTCAAAAAGTGAAACAAATTATACAGTACCGAAGTGACATCAAAATACTCTGCTCCAATCTGCAGAAGACTCGAATTTAAGGTTAATTATCATACCCACTTAAAAACAAAATCAACATTGTGGCGCAAATGAAAAATCTTCCTCTTATCAAACTGGCGGATCTGGAAGCTGGAGCATTTTATATCATCACTGCAGCTCGCAAAGTGGAGACAAAGTATGGAGTTGGTGTTATTCTTCATCTCTCAGATACTCACACAGTTTCCGTGAATAATCGACTGGCCAAGTATTTCGCTGAAAATTCCAAGATGTTCGAGAATTGCCAACAACATATTGAAAAGGGCTCACCAACGTTGAAATATCTAGGTGGGAAATACAACAATCTTCGCCTACATCCTGATTCAAACGTGAAAGTTGAAAATAAAGCAGATGAAGCAGATTTCAATGTGATGAATACTATTGCAGAGTTCAAAGAACTTCTCTTAGTGAAAATATCTGCATTGAAACGCAACTATTTTTACACCATCACAGCTGCCTCCAAAGTCAAAACCAAGCATGGAATGAGTGTGATCCTCCATTTGAATAATGCTTATTCAGTTTTCTTCAACCGAAGGATATCAAAATTTTTCATTGATAATCCTAAACAATTTGAAGATTAGCTGAATGAAATCAAGAAAGGCGCACCAAAGTTGGAGTATTTGGGTGGTGAATACAACGAAATCAAATTCCATGCAGAGGATGAGGAGATTGTTGCTTAACTTACAAATTAAGTAGAACAATATTTTCATTTTTTTCTTTATTGGCAATTTTTTTTTCACACAATCATTCTTTAATGATTATAACTAATGTAATAGTATTTAAGAAGAACATGAATAAATATAATAATTGAACATATTTTGTTGTTTTTTAAGAATTATTACATTTAACACAATCCCTTATCATAGGTGGTGGTCCATCAAAAGTATCACCCTCGACAGTCTGATAGTGCTCCAAACAACGTCTACATCTTTTGATGTGCCAATCAGCTCTCATAGCATCAGTCAACTTGTCCCAACACTGATCAACATGGCATGCAGCGACGAAACTTATAAATGAATGTGGCAGATATGCAATATCTTCACAATCCATCAAATTTAAATTGTTCAATTTGTAGTAAATATTGAAGGATCGATCTACTGATCGTACTATTCTTTTCTTCATTATCCAGTTTTTGAGTAGCTCTACATTTTTCAAGGCACATGCCTTGATGTCGTCTCTATAACTATGAAATGGATAAGTACGAGATGGTAAATCTTTGAATTTGGCTAGTGATAGGCAATCATCGAAAATTTCTTCAATATTAACTACTAAGGATGCTAATACAGGACCAGAAATTTTTTTCACCCACTCTTTTTTCTCTTCAGCTTTCACATAAATTCTACCAATATTTTCCCACTTTTGCACTAATTGTCCAACTTGCTCGTATGATCTATTCCCATAGT
>NW_021680370.1:772478-780022 GCF_001412515.2 Diachasma alloeum | reverse complement strand
CTATACTTCGCTGATAAACTAGAGAATCTCCATGGGGGCTTGAAAAACCAAAAGTTAGGGTATCCTACACCAGAATCCAAAGCTGTGTATCCGAATTCTTTCACGATGAACTCGTTGGAGAGCGTTTGGAAACCTTGTACGTCCACGAGCACCTCCATCGCAACTGATGAAATATTTCTATCGTCATGAGATTTTATACCCCTCTCGCCCCTCCTCCTTAGATTACTTTTCTTACTCCTCTGCTTATCGGGTTGTAATGTACTACTCGATCGTACAAAATGAGATAATAAGCAGCTGTTTCCGGAGAAAAACTTATTTTCGTTTCAAACTCCAGGCGGACATCCACAGGTCCAAATTTCAAGGATTCATTTTGTTTAGAGCAATCGATGACTACCAGGGGTGTAATCGCTGCAAATTGTGCTTTTGTCAATAATGGATTATTCGCTTGTTGATCATAATATGATGATTGAAAGTTTGAATACATGTCATATAGTATCGAATACTGATTTTTAGTCACGTCTAGATCCAAATTTCCATATGGATAACGTTTGGAATTTAGGAATAATTTCACATCGATGATACTACAATGATCAAAATTGCTAGCATTTTTCTTATTTCTATTTTTTCGATCTGTTTGGAAGCCTAGAATGACATAACGTGGTTTCTCAAGCTGAGTTGCGGTTTTCACCGTCCACACGTGTTTTGTTGTCGCTGGAAGCATTGGATACTCATATAATTCCCATGATCTGAAGCTCATCGATATTGCGGGATCTTTCTGGATGAAATTGAGCAACTCAATCTTCTTAGTATCCGATAATGTCATATATGGAACCATCCACTCAATTCTCATAAAATTGATCTTGACATCTTCTTTGGTGGTTTGAATCAAATCATTGTTATCATGGCGAGCTCTGACTAAAACCAACTCATGTTTCACATTGACCATGATTTTCCGATAATCTTCAGCAAATCCCAGCAACATGCCCAATGGGATGGAGATGTCAAAGCAACCATTGCCATCAGTTAAACTCAATTTCTCTTGCACACCCAACCATCCGGCATTTTCCATTGAGATACTTTGATTTGGTGTTAATGACACGAGATTTTTCATGAGAGTAGTAATCCCCACGTTCTTCACTTTATCAATTTCAATAGCATTAATTTCATAGCGGATCTCTTGGAATAGATGACAAATGGCGTTATTCACGAAGCTTGTAGTTGTAGAGATGGCATTGTCCGATTTGAGCAATTTACCCGTGATGTGCAAGTAACTTTTACTTGGTAAAATACAAAGATCTTGATTTTGTACAGTGATGCGAATTTCATCACTATTATCCAGTGCTGTCGAGGTATATAGCTGATGTGCATGGATCTCATATTGAGCAATGGAATCTTCAAACACCGCGGGGAGTTTGATATTCAGGCTTTCCTCCATTGTATACAACAGACGAATAAGAGTTTTACTTGACAAAAACGTTTTTTTCCCTTTTTCTTACGGCTAGACCGAGACTCTTGAGAAACTTCACGTTCTGAGGTGTTAACACCTTGAAACCAGTATGCGAAGTGATTGAAGCCAGGCATGATTGGGGGCTTTTATAGGAGTAGCCAANGTATATGGCTGATGTGCATGGATCTCATAGTGAGCGATGGAATCTTCAAACACCGGGGGGAGTTTGATATTCAGGCTTTCCTCCATGGTATACAACAGGCGAATAAGATTTTTACTTGACAAAAACGTTTTTTCCACTTTTTCTTACGGCCAGACCGAGACTCTTGAGAAACTTCACGTTCTGAGGTGTTAACCCCTTGAAACCAGCATGCGAAGTGATTGAAGCGAGGCATGATTGGGGGCTTTTATAGGAGTAGCCAATCTTACGATTATATACTATGCCCATGATTATACAATAGATTTGATGTGTAGCCTGATGATAATTGTTTCGCCTCTAAAATTCACCAAGTCCCCGTCCTGATCAACGATTCGGAGTTCTAAATCGGTTATCGTTTTTACAGACACTGGTAAATAAATAACTTGCGATGGTACTTCGACAATTTTATACCCAGGGGGCACCACAGGAAAAAATTCATGAATTGTATGAACTTTATCACTGTTGTTGTATGCTCCAGTGGTGATATTACATTCAACTCGTAGAGCGTTCACTTTGAGAATGGCTACAGGCTGATCAGACTGATGAGTTTTATGGGCCTCTAAAACCCTAGGGGTAAAACCAAGGAGACGACCGATCGAATTTGCAGGCCTCAAGTCCAAATCCTTATTGCATGACACTTCACTCCGTAACGTGTTATTGTCACTTCTGATTTTTATATCAATATTATCTTTTGCCGCACTTCTTACAATAAATTTTGAGATATCATCGATCTCGTAACTTCCCGTCGGAATGGTGAGGATTGTATCACCTATGTGCAATTTATTATTGCTCGTATCAACGTTTGGAATGCAATTGAAATTTAAAAATTCCACGAGTCCAAGAACATAATTCTTCTGAGGAAAAAGTTCGATTTGTGGAGAATATTGCACCTCCAACACGGATGATACCTTGAGATTGTCAATGTGAATGAATCACCCATGATTTCTGAACATCGACTAACTCAAAGTCATCAACGTTTGCTCTTATATAGGCATCCATTGAGAAATGCCACACATAAATGTGCACAATTGAAGGTTCTGTATTGAATTCCAGTTCTGGAAACGTTCGTGATTTTATTTTATGCTAGCAACTCCAAGGTAATTGAAGAGTTCTATAGGAGGTTGCAGGTTCCCGAAGCTATCGAAATAGGTAACATCGTTCCCCACTTTCTTGTAGGCAACCCAATGAGTTCCAGGACCCTTCTTGTCATCCAAATTGATGATGGCTGACTCATTTTTCAATGGACCATTTTTCGGTAGATCATTGCGCATGAAAACACCACGGAACTGGGGAATTTCCATGAGTTTTGCATACTTTCCAATATCCCCGTCAGTTAGAGCCCTGCGGGGTAGCATCTTTAATAGTTTTTCAGCTTCAAATACAAGCCCATTCCCTTTTTATAAGGTTTAAGATTTAAACCTCTGCCGAGTGCGNAAATTGATGATGGCTGACTCATTTTTCAATGGACCATTTTTCGGTAGATCATTGCGCATGAAAACACCACGGAAATGGGGAATTTCCATGAGTTTTGCATACTTTCCAATATCCCCGTCAGTCAGAGCCCTGCGTGGTAGCATCTTTAATAGTTTTTTGGCTTCAAATACAAGCCCATTCCCTTTTTATAAGGTTTAAGATGTAAACCTCTGCCGAGTGCGATAGCCTCCATAGTTTCATTATGTCTCTTATTTTCGGCGAGTTGTTGTTTGGCGGCTTTGGCACTATTCACAGCTTTAGTAATTCCAGCAGCTCTTCCAGCTAATGCCCCCGTGGCACTCAATCCGGCAAATAATGGCACGAGAAATGGTAAGATTCCCCCAATTTTTGATGGAACAGGAATAACTCGTGGAATAGTAACTCTACTTCTCCCTCCAACCTGTTTGATGGCTACTCTTGCACCACTGAGTGCTGTTCTAATAGCATCATGTGACCCATTATTCAATTTGATTGACTTCTTGGCAGCTCTGATGATTGCCCCAATTGTGACTCGCTTTTTAGGTTTCACTCTCCTCTTCTTCTTCTTAGCCACACGTTTTTTTACTCCCATACCTGATTTTTTTCTAGTCTTCATGGCAATGCCTGATTTTTGCACGCCCGTGCCTGATTTTTTCACACCCATGCCTAATTTTGTTTTAGCTTTCATAGCGTTTGTTACCAAAAAAGCGGCTGCCTTTTCCCCCACACTGGCATCTGATGCTGTAACGCTTTGCCAAGCTTGCTCTGCAAGTACTTTATCAGCTTCGTATCGTGCTGAAATATTCTGACGATTTTTTGAGTAGGCAATGTCATGCGCCGTACAAGCACCATCGAGTGGATTAATCCCAGGATCTCCTAGAGCTAATCTTTTCGTTAATTTCGCGCCTGGTCCACAGTACTGGTAGCCTGGCATATGCAATTCAACGGAAAGATTCNTAGGTAACATCGTTCCCCACTTTCTTGTAGGCAACCCAATGGGTTCCAGGACCCTTCTTGTCATCCAAATTGATGATGTATGACTCATTTTTCAATGGACCATTTTTCGGTAGATCATTGCGCATGAAAACACCACGGAACTGGGGAATTTCCATGAGTTTTGCATACTTTCCAATATCCCCGTCAGTTAGAGCCCTGCGGGGTAGCATCTTTAATAGTTTTTCAGCTTCAAATACAAGCCCATTCCCTTTTTATAAGGTTTAAGATGTAAACCTCTGCCGAGTGCGATAGCCTCCATAGTTTCATTATGTCTCTTATTTTCGGCGAGTTGTTGTTTGGCGGCTTTGGCACTATTCACAGCTTTAGCAATTCCAGCAGCTCCTCCAGCTAATGCCCCCGTGGCACTCAATCCGGCAAATAATGGCACGAGAAATGGTAAGATTCCCCCAATTTTTGATGGAACAGGAATAACTCGTGGAATAGTAACTCTACTTCTCCCTCCAACCTGTTTGATGGCTACTCTTGCACCGTTGAGTGCCGTTCTAATAGCATCATGTGACCCATTATTCAATTTGATTGACTTTTTGGCAGCTCTGATGATTGCCCCAATTGTGACTCGCTTTTTAGGTTCCCTCTCCTCTTCTTCTCCTTAGCCACACGTTTTTTCACCCCCATACCTGAGTTTTTTCTAGTCTTCATGGCAATGCCTGATTTTTTCACACATGTGCCTGATTTTTTCATACCCATGCCTAATTTTCTTACACCCGTGCCTGATTTTTTCACACCCATGCCTAATTTTGTTTTAGCTTTCATAGCGTTTGTTACCAAAAAAGCGGCTGCCTTTTCCCCCACACTGGCATCTGATGCTGTAACGCTTTGCCAAGCTTGCTCTGCAAGTACTTTATCAGCTTCGTATCGTGCTGAAATATTCTGACGATTTTTTGAGTAGGCAATGTCATGCGCCGTACAAGCACCATCGAGTGGATTAATCCCAGGATCTCCTAGAGCTAATCTTTTCGTTAATTTCGCGCCTGGTCCACAGTACTGGTAGCCTGGCATATGCAATTCAACGGAAAGATTCTTGATGACGTTGTTCAACAATCCTTTCCCCTTTTTGCTAGCGCGCGATCTGTGCACAATCATGTCTGTAGCGGAACTGACTAATTTTTGCTATAAAACAATCAATTTATAGGTTTTTGCCGCAGTTGTCATAAAGATGGAGTTCAGTACACATCTCAGCGGTTTACCGGTCATTAATGTCGATTCAGTAACTGTGAAAGATACCAATAAACTGAAACGTCACGGCCAATTGCTACCAAATATGATTCGCGCGGTTTTCTGTGGTCCATCGAATTGTGGGAAAACTAATCCCCTATTGAGTCTCATAATTCATCCTAATGTTCTCAGGTTTTCGAATATTTATGTGTATTCAAAGTCCCTCAATCAACCTAAATATCAATTTTTACCAAGTTTACTGGAACCTCTTGATGACATGAAGTATTATCCATTCTCAGACAATGAGAAAGTTGTCTCGGTAGATAATGCAAAAGAGCATTCACTGTTCATATTCAACGATGTGGCATGGGAGAAACAAAATAATATCAAGGTTTATTTTTGTATGGGAAGACATAAAAATGTTGACAGTTTATATTTGTGTCAGTCATATGCTCGCATCCCAAAACATTTGGTGCGTGACAATGTCAATTTTCTCGTATTATTTAAACAGGATGAAATGAATTTGAGACANGACAATTATACTTTTCTAGTTATTGATAAAGATAGTGACGTTGATGGGGGTCGATATAGGAAAAATTTCGATTGTTTCATTCGAATAAATAACAGTTGTGGGAGGAAGAAGTAAACAGTTGTGAGATAGATTCCAGCGAGTCAACATGCCTCCCCACAAGCGTGAATTGTCCAAACAATAAGAGCTTTTACGTCAAATTTCCAATGCACGAAAAGCTATTCAACGAAAAAATAACCGTTGAAATTAGGCAGAGAGAATGTTGATGAAGCAAAGAATGAAGTTCTCAAACCCATTGTGAGACCGCTCNAAATTTCCAATGCACGAAAAGCTATTCAACGAAAACATAACCTGTTGAAATTAGGCAGAGATAATGTTGATGAAGCAATGAATGAAGTTCTCAAGCCCATTGTGAGACCGCTTCAGGAATTAGCCGCTCGAAATGCGAAATCATTCGATGACAGTAGACAAAAAATTGAATTGACTGATGATAGAAAGCAATCCATTGATTACAAGAATCAACGAAAACTCAGATATAGGAATACCCCAAAGCAGATGGTGTCCCGTAGAGATGGCTCTGAAGACAGTTATGGGACTACAGCTGACAATTCTTCATTTGATTACACTTTGAATGAGATTATCATTCCATCCTTAGGAAATTCACATGATGCTACTATACTTCCAGCAATTGGCAGCTCACGCATTCTGAGTAAAATTTCAAAGACCAGCACTTAAGAGATAGACACAGAAGAAGATGCAAACACTCTTGCAGGGAAATATTTGGCACAAATCAACACAACAAAATGGGACAAGGCTTATGGTGTTCCCGAACTTACACATAATTCTATGATTGGAGACTCTGCCATATTTTTTGAGGATGAATTTATTAAAGTAAAAACCATGAAATACGCTTGTTCTGAGGGATTATTGGGGCTTCTTTTCATGAAAAATCCTGATAACACTCTAATTAGTGAGAGTGATATTGATGCATGTAAGAATATCATACTTGCAACTAATGGGCATCAAAAAAATTATAAATCTCGCGGAGGCATCCGAGAGCAGAATGGTGAGAAATATGATAACTATATTTCACATTTTGCTGGATCGAAGTACTCTGGCATGGGGCTTTTACTTACCTTCATGAGAGCTCAGCGACTCAGCAGTGGACTACATTTATTGGGATGATCCAAATGAACTTGTGGACCGTCTCCGATTACTAGTGGCATCACAAACAGCTGAAAATCCTAGTCATGATAACATAATTATATCAATTATTGAAGAACTTCGCGAGGCGGGAATTATATATGAGAGTATGCACATTGCCACCTGTTGTCATTTGCGAAATGAGTGTTGACGTGATTGGTCGCCACTTAACGTCTGATAGTAGCTGCCACAATCGAGGCCCACCTGGTGTTGGTTATAAACTAACTGCAGATGGTAATTATAATCTTCAGGATAAAAGGCTGAGTAATGTTGCAACACCAGTGGACCCGCACGATGTTGTAACTCTAGAGACTGTAAATATAAAAATTAACGAATTGCAAATTGATATAAACCACAAGTGTGCGGATATTAATAAAATAATTGGTAGATTAATGAGACTAGTGGAAAGAATACCGAGCGATCCCAAAAATGTCGGAGAATAAATTGAATGTTGGGACAGGATTACATCGTCCAGCACGAAGAAATTATCCTCGGCGACGAGTCAACATTCGTGATCTGGATGAAACATGGCAGGCAGATTT
>NW_021680370.1:765986-772306 GCF_001412515.2 Diachasma alloeum | reverse complement strand
CGTGGGCTGAGCCGATAAAAAGAAAAAATGTTCAGGATGTGACGAGAGCTATGAGTTCCATTCTCCAACGGGGGCGTGTGCCGAAACATTTGCATGTTGATGGTGAGAAAGAATTCTACAATTCTGAATTTCAAGCATTAATGAAAGATTATAATATCAATTTATATTCCACATTCAGTAATTTGAAGGCGTCCATATGTGAACGAATCAATCGAACATTGCAGAGTAAAATGTGGCTACAGTTCAGTTTGCGTGGAAATTACAAGTGGATTGATATGTTACCGGAGCTCATACGTGAATATAACCATAGAAAACATCGAACTATTGGTATGAGGCCTGCCGATGTAACAACAGAAAATGCAAAAAAATTACGCCTTATTTACGCCGACTTTCGTGTGAACAGTAGAAGACCGAAATTTCGCGTGGGTGATAAACTTCGTATAAGCAAAGCAAAACATGTTTTTGAGAAAGGATCTACCCCCAATTGGACTACTAAAATATTCACTATTCGAGAAATTAATAACACCGATCCGATCACATATAAGCTAAAGGATTATAAAAATGAATTAAGTAGTGGCACTTTCTATGAGGAAGAATTACTGAAGACGAAACATCCAGATGTATATCTCGTAGAAAAAGTTTTGAAAAAAAATGGAAACAGATATTATGTTAAATGGCTGGGATTCGATAGCAGCCATAACAGTTGGATAAATATTGAACAATAAAGAAAATAGGGGTGGGGGGTAGCGAGAACTATCTCAGCCTCCACTCATCTTTAAAATCATCAGTTTAGTGTGTTTGTTGAGCTAGACCGGGACCTTTCACTGCTTTTTCGGTGAATGCCCTGCCACAAATATGACATGTTTTTGTTGCATTATAGGCTCGCTCCATCTCGAAAGTCAAGTTCATGGGCTCATTTCTCTGTAATTCAGCATCAACTTTTATAGCTAAAATACGTAGCTGCTCAATAAACCACTCTACACAGTCTTTTCCACGATAAATAGAGAGTTTCGATTTTGAGTTATCATAGCTACATTTCACATAAAATGCAACACTGAATGGTACATGATTTTGGTATATTTTGGTATTTACATCATTGTCATCGGACACTTTTTCCAATAAACACTCAGTATCGGCGTACACAGCAAATGGAACAATCAGTTGATTTTTGAAATTTTGAAATTTTAAATATTTTCATCACGATGAGGAAAGATCATTCGACACTTATTGATTGATACACAATCAACCCTATGATTAGTGTAGGCCTCTTTTTTGAAAAAGTGACCCCAACACCTATCACATATGAATGTTTTACGTTTAACTTTTGAAATTTGTGTACCAACTAAACGAGACAAATTCGAGATCCATGTATAGTGATGAATTCTCTCCTGTTCACTATCGAGGATGTCTTCTTTTTCAATCATGAGAAGGTGAATTGTTCTTTCTTCCTCTTGCAGTGTGGCTGGAAGATTTTTGCTCAAATAAAGGGGCACAATCCATTTTTTCTCTGATTCTTCTTCACTGTCGATTCCATATACATTAATCGACAATTCGTTCATTTTCTCGAACTTGGGAATGTCTTTTAATGCCATGGGGTAATTGAAGTTACCAAAGCTTTTTATGACAGGGCTGAAAGAGGGGTATGAGTTTGTTCGTTGCTTATTTCGAATGTTACAGCGAGCGGCCATAATCGACCATAAGAAGCAGTAGGCATCGTGTTTATTTTGAACGTTCACGACAGCGTGTTTCTTTTTAATCCATTCAGGTAGTTCAACGAAGCTAGATCCTCCACGCAATGGATTATATTCATTTATTTTCACTTCTAAATAAATTACGTCAACTAATCTCCAGCCAGAGTATCTTTCCTGGCACTCATCCGCTTTCACAAGAAGTTGTTCTCTTATGTGTTCATCAAACCACTGCCTAATATCAGTTGAATCAAGAATTAATTCATTCTTGGTACTGAAATATTTTTCTTCTTCTATGAGATGTTCATCTCTATTAATTTCATATTTACACGTTTACTTTACATTCACTTTCAAACTTCCTTCTTGTTTCAATGCATTTTTCAAACGTACATAGAGCATTCGTCCAGCATCATCTAAAAATTTGGGTATGTCTGGATTTTTCACGTTAATAATCACTCCTGTTCTCATACAACCCTCAAAAACACTTTGTAAGTCCTCCCATCGGGCTCTATCAGTTAAATTATCCCTTAAGTCTCCTCCTATCACTTCCAAGTTTCTGAATCTTGCGTAGAACGCTTTCAGTCTTCCTAAAACGTGAGTTAAACGTCTTTTCTCACTATGACTCGCACTCCTCTTCAATAATGCATTCATTTCTTTCGAATGTCCTCTGATGTGATTAAGCCATTGTTGAATTTTTCTGGGTCTCCTATTCGTTTTCACTATTTCATACACATCCTCCAATGACCTCAATAATCTTTTACACGCGTTAGGATGGATCCATGTTGTTCATGATAAAGACACTAAAGAACTAGCGGAAAATCAAGGTGAAATTTGTTTATATAGATACATATGTAGGTGTGCCTACGCTTGTACACTCTGTAAAATCTTACGTGACTGGTTGAAAAAGAATCATGTGACTCATGGAAAATTATTAACAAAATAGCAACATTTTTTGTTCGTGGGAAAAAAAATGGCTGAAAAATGTCCTTGATAACATTTAATCTTTCCGGTGCCATAAGACATCAAAGGGTCCGAAAACTCTGCTCAAGTTTGTCAAACATCATGTTCTTAGGGTTGTGAGTACAACGCGCATTCCCAGGTAAACCGAAAAAGTCTATGTAAACAAAAGATTGCGTTCGGACCTCTTCCAATGCTTTTCCATCCTTATCAGTTTGCAACAGATGGAGATTTTTCGGAATCTCCTCCTACTACAACGTGTAAAATTTGTCGAGGATTATGCCAAATTGGTGGGGGTACTNTCTAGCATCATCTAAAAATTTGGGTATGTCTGGATTTTTCACGTTAATAATCACTCCTGTTCTCATACAACCCTCAAAAACACTTTGTAAGTCCTCCCATCGGGCTCTATCAGTTAAATTATCCCTTAAGTCTCCTCCTATCACTTCCAAGTTTCTGAATCTTGCGTAGAACGCTTTCAGTCTTCCTAAAACGTGAGTTAAACGTCTTTTCTCACTATGACTCGCACTCCTCTTCAATAATGCATTCATTTCTTTCGAATGTCCTCTGATGTGATTAAGCCATTGTTGAATTTTTCTGGGTCTCCTATTCGTTTTCACTATTTCATACACATCCTCCAATGACCTCAATAATCTTTTACACGCGTTAGGATGGATCCATGTTGTTCATGATAAAGACACTAAAGAACTAGCGGAAAATCAAGGTGAAATTTGTTTATATAGATACATATGTAGGTGTGCCTACGCTTGTACACTCTGTAAAATCTTACGTGACTGGTTGAAAAAGAATCATGTGACTCATGGAAAATTATTAACAAAATAGCAACATTTTTTGTTCGTGGGAAAAAAAATGGCTGAAAAATGTCCTTGATAACATTTAATCTTTCCGGTGCCATAAGACATCAAAGGGTCCGAAAACTCTGCTCAAGTTTGTCAAACATCATGTTCTTAGGGTTGTGAGTACAACGCGCATTCCCAGGTAAACCGAAAAAGTCTATGTAAACAAAAGATTGCGTTCGGACCTCTTCCAATGCTTTTCCATCCTTATCAGTTTGCAACAGATGGAGATTTTTCGGAATCTCCTCCTACTACAACGTGTAAAATTTGTCGAGGATTATGCCAAATTGGTGGGGGTACTTAAGTTTTTGAATGACTGATCCTCTGCCTTTGCAGATATACATACTCCCTCCCCTTATTTTTAAAATAAATATTTATATATTGATATCATTATTAACCATGATTTCCCAAGAATGGGTGCGGCAAACAGGAAAGTACCGGAAAACTCAAGTTCAGACATGTGACAGGAAAATGTTTTTTAAAATAAATATTTACATATTGACATCGTTATCAACAACAATTTAATACGAAGGGGAGGGGGCGGCAAACGAGAAAGTACCGGAAAACTCAAGTTCAGACATGTCAAGTGGAGCCAGGTGTCAATGTTTGAAGAAGAAGAGGAGCCCATTCTATGATTTCTACAGCAGCGAATTAGTTAACCCTTTCACCCCTCGCGGCGGTGTACTGAGAAGTTTGGGTATACTAATTGATTAATTAATCAATCGATCCTCGAATTTAGCCGTGATCTGCGGAATTAATCTGCGTATCAAACCGCGAATTAATTAACCCCTTCACTCACCCCCGAGCGGGGTGGATTGACTAGGTTATCGAGAAAGTCCTTCGTAACGCAAAATCGCGAATTGAATTGATTAACCAGCGAATTAACTAACCCTATTCATCACTTCGAGGGAAAAAATCGGGAATTGATTAATCAAACCGCGAATTAAACTCCGACCACGCGAATCAAACCGCGACCCCGCGAATCAAGCCGCGAATTAATTAACCCTTTCATCACTGCGAGGGAAAAAATCGCGAATTAATTAATCAAACCGCGAATTAAACCGCGACCCCGCGAATTAATTAACACTTTCATCACTTCGAGAGGAAAAATCGCGATTTATTCCATCAAACCGCGAATTAAAGCGTAAATTAAACCGCGACCCCGCGAATCAAACCGCGAATTAAACCGCGACCCCGCGAATTCATCAACCACCCACCCATTTTCATCTGACCCCCTTACTGGGCCCCAACGACCAGGTCAACGCCAAAAACGTTGTGCCAGAACCCGCATTACTTAACTACTCCACTGAACTGATAATATTGGGTTTTCCGGAATCGGATGCTCTCACGGAGCCAGTACCTCTAGCACTGGCTGTGCTAGGCACCCTGAAACATGATCTTGATCCTTCAATGGTCTCCAATACTCGTTTCTTGAGGAAATCAACCCTCGTGATTCTGCTGCCTCTGCTAGTAACATCAGTCAGGAATCTGAGGGCTCGGGTCGTTCGCATGTGTCAATTAGTCTCAAGTTGGCTATCCCTGGTCTACTTCGCGCTATTATTGATGCCAAGAGGGCAATAGGCAAGCTGATGTTCTCTTCCGTTGATCGTGCCAACTTAACAGCTTTGTCCACCCCCACCAGTGAGAATGGTACAGATTTCCAAATCAACATCAATGAGGTCATTCCATCGAAGACTTATAAGCTCCTGGGCAAGGCCAGGGCTATACTCAAAAAATCTGGTTTTAGATTTATTTGGGCCAAGAATGATGTTGTTTTTGGGAAACTCAGGGAAAGTGATTTGGTCTATACTATCAATTCTCACGATGAAATCGATAGAATAGCCAGTCTTCACCCGCTCTCAACCGCCTGACTGCCAATAATGCCTGCATTCACGACCTCCCAACGTCCGGCTCATCTGTTATCACAATTTAATGCCTGCTGCCTCAACGTAAATTCTCATCGTCGTCGTCTGGACACTATCAAATGTTTTCTCAACCCTCACTCTGATACTTACCATGTTGTCGTAGTCACTGAATCCTGGCTATCAGCAGCTATCCCTAGCTTTATCCTCAACATCCCGGGCTACAATCTCCTGAGGTGTGATCGCACTGAACACGGTGGTGGTGTTGCCATCTACTATCACGACTCTGTCAAAGCTTCGGTTATTTCGTCCCCAGTCACAGTTTAGACAGGTTAGTCTGGGACTATTGAATATCTTTTTTGTGAAATTCAACTCCAGAAATCTTCTCCGATCTTCGGTGCAGCCATTTATCGTTCACCTCCTGCTCCTTTTCATGTACCTGTCAACTTCGTAGAGCTCTTGTCTACGGCGCTAGATGGCTACAGTCATAAGATAATCATGGGCGACTTCAATGCGGATCAGCTATCCGAGAGTGCAGATGCTGTATTTGTTCGTTCATTGCTGAATGATCTCTCTCTCAAACTGGTGGATCATGGCATTACTCACACTACTCTGACGTCTTCCACATGAATTGATATCTGTCTTATTGATGAGTGTGACTCTGTTTCCAGCTCATTCACTTCTGAGTATCTCATGGCTGCTGGGAATCACCTTATCTCTGTCTCAATCACTATTCGAACATGCAAGCCCCGAGCCTCCATCATCTCAACTCGTGAATTGTCCAACCTCCAATGTGCTAACACCGTTGAGAGCTTCGCTACTGCACTCCAGCGTGACCTCACTCTTGAATCAGATGCTAATTGGAAGGCTGAGACATTCACCAACACTTTCCTGGCGTTGGTTGATGCTCATGCCCCACTGCGTCAGATGCAAGTGAATTCCATCACGATCGCCCC
>NW_021680370.1:754978-760843 GCF_001412515.2 Diachasma alloeum | reverse complement strand
AGCATCATCTAAAAATTTGGGTATGTCTGGATTTTTCACGTTAATAATCACTCCTGTTCTCATACAACCCTCAAAAACACTTTGTAAGTCCTCCCATCGGGCTCTATCAGTTAAATTATCCCTTAAGTCTCCTCCTATCACTTCCAAGTTTCTGAATCTTGCGTAGAACGCTTTCAGTCTTCCTAAAACGTGAGTTAAACGTCTTTTCTCACTATGACTCGCACTCCTCTTCAATAATGCATTCATTTCTTTCGAATGTCCTCTGATGTGATTAAGCCATTGTTGAATTTTTCTGGGTCTCCTATTCGTTTTCACTATTTCATACACATCCTCCAATGACCTCAATAATCTTTTACACGCGTTAGGATGGATCCATGTTGTTCATGATAAAGACACTAAAGAACTAGCGGAAAATCAAGGTGAAATTTGTTTATATAGATACATATGTAGGTGTGCCTACGCTTGTACACTCTGTAAAATCTTACGTGACTGGTTGAAAAAGAATCATGTGACTCATGGAAAATTATTAACAAAATAGCAACATTTTTTGTTCGTGGGAAAAAAAATGGCTGAAAAATGTCCTTGATAACATTTAATCTTTCCGGTGCCATAAGACATCAAAGGGTCCGAAAACTCTGCTCAAGTTTGTCAAACATCATGTTCTTAGGGTTGTGAGTACAACGCGCATTCCCAGGTAAACCGAAAAAGTCTATGTAAACAAAAGATTGCGTTCGGACCTCTTCCAATGCTTTTCCATCCTTATCAGTTTGCAACAGATGGAGATTTTTCGGAATCTCCTCCTACTACAACGTGTAAAATTTGTCGAGGATTATGCCAAATTGGTGGGGGTACTTAAGTTTTTGAATGACTGATCCTCTGCCTTTGCAGATATACATACTCCCTCCCCTTATTTTTAAAATAAATATTTATATATTGATATCATTATTAACCATGATTTCCCAAGAATGGGTGCGGCAAACAGGAAAGTACCGGAAAACTCAAGTTCAGACATGTGACAGGAAAATGTTTTTTAAAATAAATATTTACATATTGACATCGTTATCAACAACAATTTAATACGAAGGGGAGGGGGCGGCAAACGAGAAAGTACCGGAAAACTCAAGTTCAGACATGTGACAGGAAAATGTTTTTTAAAATAAATATTTACATATTGACATCGTTATCAACAACAATTTAATACGAAGGGGAGGGGGCGGCAAACGAGAAAGTACCGGAAAACTCAAGTTCAGACATGTGACAGGAAAATGTTTTTTAAAATAAATATTTACATATTGACATCGTTATCAACAACAATTTAATACGAAGGGGAGGGGGCGGCAAACGAGAAAGTACCGGAAAACTCAAGTTCAGACATGTCAAGTGGAGCCAGGTGTCAATGTTTGAAGAAGAAGAGGAGCCCATTCTATGATTTCTACAGCAGCGAATTAGTTAACCCTTTCACCCCTCGCGGCGGTGTACTGAGAAGTTTGGGTATACTAATTGATTAATTAATCAATCGATCCTCGAATTTAGCCGTGATCTGCGGAATTAATCTGCGTATCAAACCGCGAATTAATTAACCCCTTCACTCACCCCCGAGCGGGGTGGATTGACTAGGTTATCGAGAAAGTCCTTCGTAACGCAAAATCGCGAATTGAATTGATTAACCAGCGAATTAACTAACCCTATTCATCACTTCGAGGGAAAAAATCGGGAATTGATTAATCAAACCGCGAATTAAACTCCGACCACGCGAATCAAACCGCGACCCCGCGAATCAAGCCGCGAATTAATTAACCCTTTCATCACTGCGAGGGAAAAAATCGCGAATTAATTAATCAAACCGCGAATTAAACCGCGACCCCGCGAATTAATTAACACTTTCATCACTTCGAGAGGAAAAATCGCGATTTATTCCATCAAACCGCGAATTAAAGCGTAAATTAAACCGCGACCCCGCGAATCAAACCGCGAATTAAACCGCGACCCCGCGAATTCATCAACCACCCACCCATTTTCATCTGACCCCCTTACTGGGCCCCAACGACCAGGTCAACGCCAAAAACGTTGTGCCAGAACCCGCATTACTTAACTACTCCACTGAACTGATAATATTGGGTTTTCCGGAATCGGATGCTCTCACGGAGCCAGTACCTCTAGCACTGGCTGTGCTAGGCACCCTGAAACATGATCTTGATCCTTCAATGGTCTCCAATACTCGTTTCTTGAGGAAATCAACCCTCGTGATTCTGCTGCCTCTGCTAGTAACATCAGTCAGGAATCTGAGGGCTCGGGTCGTTCGCATGTGTCAATTAGTCTCAAGTTGGCTATCCCTGGTCTACTTCGCGCTATTATTGATGCCAAGAGGGCAATAGGCAAGCTGATGTTCTCTTCCGTTGATCGTGCCAACTTAACAGCTTTGTCCACCCCCACCAGTGAGAATGGTACAGATTTCCAAATCAACATCAATGAGGTCATTCCATCGAAGACTTATAAGCTCCTGGGCAAGGCCAGGGCTATACTCAAAAAATCTGGTTTTAGATTTATTTGGGCCAAGAATGATGTTGTTTTTGGGAAACTCAGGGAAAGTGATTTGGTCTATACTATCAATTCTCACGATGAAATCGATAGAATAGCCAGTCTTCACCCGCTCTCAACCGCCTGACTGCCAATAATGCCTGCATTCACGACCTCCCAACGTCCGGCTCATCTGTTATCACAATTTAATGCCTGCTGCCTCAACGTAAATTCTCATCGTCGTCGTCTGGACACTATCAAATGTTTTCTCAACCCTCACTCTGATACTTACCATGTTGTCGTAGTCACTGAATCCTGGCTATCAGCAGCTATCCCTAGCTTTATCCTCAACATCCCGGGCTACAATCTCCTGAGGTGTGATCGCACTGAACACGGTGGTGGTGTTGCCATCTACTATCACGACTCTGTCAAAGCTTCGGTTATTTCGTCCCCAGTCACAGTTTAGACAGGTTAGTCTGGGACTATTGAATATCTTTTTTGTGAAATTCAACTCCAGAAATCTTCTCCGATCTTCGGTGCAGCCATTTATCGTTCACCTCCTGCTCCTTTTCATGTACCTGTCAACTTCGTAGAGCTCTTGTCTACGGCGCTAGATGGCTACAGTCATAAGATAATCATGGGCGACTTCAATGCGGATCAGCTATCCGAGAGTGCAGATGCTGTATTTGTTCGTTCATTGCTGAATGATCTCTCTCTCAAACTGGTGGATCATGGCATTACTCACACTACTCTGACGTCTTCCACATGAATTGATATCTGTCTTATTGATGAGTGTGACTCTGTTTCCAGCTCATTCACTTCTGAGTATCTCATGGCTGCTGGGAATCACCTTATCTCTGTCTCAATCACTATTCGAACATGCAAGCCCCGAGCCTCCATCATCTCAACTCGTGAATTGTCCAACCTCCAATGTGCTAACACCGTTGAGAGCTTCGCTACTGCACTCCAGCGTGACCTCACTCTTGAATCAGATGCTAATTGGAAGGCTGAGACATTCACCAACACTTTCCTGGCGTTGGTTGATGCTCATGCCCCACTGCGTCAGATGCAAGTGAATTCCATCACGATCGCCCCCTGGTTCACTGATGACTTACGGCTGTCTGATCGCTATGTTTTTACCTCTATCGACGGTTTAAGCGTGGGCGAACTCATCAGTGTCTTCTTGAATTTCGTCAGGCCCGAAGTCTCCATCAATCGAAGCTAATGGAGGCTCGTATCAAGTATTATCATTCTCGGTTATCGGGTTTATCGGGCCCTGCACTGTGGAGAGAGCTACGCAATCTAGCACTTACGGCTGGATCGCATACTGGCCCTGTCATCTCATCTGATGTCTTGAAAGCTCATTTCGCTGCTGTCTCCAGAGTATCATCCGATGAACAGCCAATGATTGTACTTGGCCATTCAGCGCCGTCTCCGATGTCAGTCCTATTGCTCACTTTTCCGGCCAGCCTTTCTCCTTCTCGCAGGTAAGCTGGCTTGATATTCAGACTGCTATTGCTTCCATTAAATCTAGTGCAGTTTGTGCGGATGGGATTTCGAGGAAGGTAGTGGTGAATACTTTGCCAGCCCTGGCTGATAGCCTCTGTGCTCTCATTAACCAGTCTTTTAATGACTGTGTCTTCCCTGCAATCTGGAGGCAGGCTATTATTGTTCCAGTGTATAAATTTATCTCTCCAAAGTCACCGGCCGATTACCGACCCATTGCTCTACTGCCATTCCTCGCAAAAGTTCTGGAGCGCCTGGCGTTCAAGCAGCTATTCTCCCATCTACAGGCGTACAATCTGTTGGATCCTCACCAGTGTAGTTTCAGGTCGGGACACAGCACGCAGTCTGCGCTGCTTAGGCTTGTCAATGACATGCCACGGAATGTCGACTGTCAGAATTACCACACTTGGTTTTTCGGCTAGTATTGTAGCATGGTTCCAGTCTTATCTCACTGGACGTTCTCAGGCGGTCAAAGATGAGCATGGGCTCTCCTCGTTCCTGATTACCAATGCTGGAGTGCCTCAAGGTTCCATGCTGGGTCCTCTGGTGTTTTCGCTTTTCATCAATGACATTAGCAGCTGCATTTTAAAGGCTCAGCATCTTTTATATGCCGATGACCTCCAAATCTATCTGGAGTGTGATCCATCGGAACTGGATGATTGTATTCGACTTCTGAACTCCAACATCTCTCGTATTCAGGTGTGGGCTGCTTTCAATTGTCTCCAGCTGAATTTCAGCAAGACCAAAACCATCATCGTTGGCTCCAGACGTTTTGTCAATGCTATTGATGTGTCTACTTAACCACATCTTGGCTGTGGCAGTGCTGCCATCGAGTTCGTCTGCAACGTGCGGAACCTTGGTGTCTTCATTGACAGCAAGCTAATTTTCGGCTCTCATATCCAGCATATCGCCGCTAAAATCAACTCAGCATTTTACCAGCTCTACAATCTGCGGAGCTACACGGATGCTCCCCTTCGAAAGCTGCTGGTCAATGCTCTCATCTTTCCTCATATCTTCTATTGCCTTGCGGTGCTACAAGGTGTGGGGACAGTACTGGAGCTCAAGCTTCAGCGGATGATAAATCGAGCAGTGCGGTTCGTGACTGCAGTGCTTCGTGATGCACCGATCTCGGCAGCAAGACGCGGTCTGGGCTGGCTCACGATTGCTGGGCACAGGACAGTTGCTGTCGCCTCAATAATGTACCAAATCCATAGCTCTGGAATCTCCACGTATCTCGCTGAACTTTTCGCCAGCTACACATCTACTAGGACGCGCCGTCAGGCTTTAGTGCAGCAGGCCCTGGTTGTGCCCAACATTCGCACTGACACATACAGAGCAGCTCTCGCAGTAGCTGGCCCAGTGACTTGGAATAGCATCCCTGTGCCCATCAAGGAGCTATCGTCCCCTGCCTCGTTCAAGAGCCAGCTGAGATGGCTATTGGATGAAGAATCGCGGGGTTGAATTGAATTGTTTTCCTTATCTTTTGTTCATTGCTGTACACTCAATGCCTGAATTGCGCTCCTTTTTCATTTCTTACTGCAGTTGTTTTCCAATCATTTTCTTGATGGCTATAGAAATGTTCAATCATGGCTACTGTTTTCTGTTTTTCTACTTAGTTATCACGCTGTACTGTACTCAAAATTATTTCTTACTAGGCTGATCTGATGTAAACATATACCGATAATTCTGCTCTTACTATGTCTTACTGCTATGTTACCATTATTTAGTTTAAATTCCTAAATGATAAACTCCTCTCTCTCTCTCTCTCTCCATCCCTCCCTCTCTCTCTCTGCCCCTCTGTCACCCTCTCCCCCTCTGTCACCCTCTCCCCCTCTGTCACCC